>NW_026974186.1:0-180502 GCF_037042905.1 Lytechinus pictus | reverse complement strand
TTTGTATAGAGCCAGTAAGAGACAGAGGGATAGATAGAGAGAGAGGAGAGAGAGAGAGGGGGGGGGGGTGTTCGACCATGTGGACATTTTGATATCGGGGAACTTTATTTTACATAAAAAACAACAAGATTCTTTCGTGAATAATTAGTGGCCCTTAAAAGGGCCGTTGTTTGGTTTGGTTTTGTAGAAGCAAGCTAGCTTGATTTTGCAGTCTTCTTTGGAGCAACACGGCTTGGATGTTTGGCAGTACACCACCTTGGGCGATTGTCACACCACCCAATAGTTTGTTCAGTTCCTCGTCGTTGCGTACGGCGAGCTGAAGGTGACGAGGGATGATCCTTGACTTCTTGTTGTCACGAGCAGCATTGCCGGCGAGTTCCAAGATTTCGGCAGTCAGGTACTCCAGTACTGCAGCCATGTAGACGGGTGCTCCAGCGCCTACCCTCTGTGCATAACTGCCCTTGCGAAGAAATCGGTGAACACGTCCCACTGGGAACTGAAGACCAGCACGGGATGAGCGAGTCTTTGCCTTGGTTCGTGCCTTTCCACTCTTTCCTCTTCCAGACATGATGTTTTATTAATGAGATGAGACGACAGCGAATTGAAGATTAGACCGGAGCAATGTGCATTTGTGTAATGACTACTCACTGCTTTTTTCTGCCTTTTTATACGCGATGTGGCGTTCGCGTTGACCGCCGGGCTATTGTGACTATCAACCAATCAGCGGTACGCTGACCGCTGTCCGTGGTCCGGGCGCCTAAAAAAAATGAATATCGTGAATGCTGCCATCATGCGACGCATTCATTCTCATTTTGTACTTTAGCTAACCATACTCCCTCACGTGCACCACTAATCGACTGAGGAACCCAATTTAAACCTCCTCCTCCACGTGCACCACTTATTTCATTTTCTTGAAAAAAATGATGACGTGCACACCAACATTTGATATGAAATAATCGAGCACGCAACTCAATTTAGAAGCTCGTGACTATGTTGCAATATTGCTGCATAGGATCTGAGTAAAATACGATAGAATTAGCGAATACATGTATTTTATATTCTAATAACAGAATGACAAGTGAATTCTTATTTTAAAAAAATTACAAAGAAACCCACTTGAAAAAAGAAATGATTATGTACTCCATATAATATATTTATTAGGAAAAGTATACCGACTAACCTATATAAATCCTACATTCAAATAACAGAAAGGAAAACCTGGCGATTCCCCATTTCTTTTATTTGAAAAAAAATGATTAAAACTACGTATGGACTGTTCCTGTGATTTTATCAATGGTTTATTTTTTTCCTCTAATTTCAATAGGAACAGAGGGGAAGAGGGTGTCATGGTGCAAGGCACGGCAATATATGGACAGTGGCATGTGACATACGCACTCACTCTTCATCAAATACAGGTAATTACCCCCCCCCCCCCTTTCTCCCGCTCCCTCTAATGAACTTTCTATATGTAATTAAAAAATCCCGACCTTATATCACGGCCCAGTATTATGTAAAATGTGCATTGTTTCTATTGTATATATCAATTATCAAAAGGATTCTGTATTTCTATTTATTATTTATATATTACATATCGTATTAATATATATTATAGCAGTGATTCTTTCGTGATGTTATGGTGGCTCTGAAAAGAGCCGTTTTGGAATGCCATACAGGCTGTAGTGCATTGGCGCTCTAGGCGCGTTCTCCGCGGATTCGACGGGCCAGCTGGATATCTTTCGGCATGATGGTAACTCTCTTGGCATGGATGGCGCACAGGTTGGTATCTTCAAATAGCCCGACCAGATAGGCCTCGCTAGCTTCTTGAAGGGCCATCACGGCGGAACTCTGGAAGCGGAGCTCTGTTTTGAAGTCCTGGGCAATCTCCCTCACTAGCCGCTGGAATGGGAGTTTTCGGATCAGAAGCTCGGTGCTTTTCTGGTAGCGGCGGATCTCTCTCAGGGCGACAGTTCCAGGCCTGTACCTATGTGGTTTTTTAACGCCTCCGGTGGCTGGAGCACTCTTCCTGGCCGCCTTGGTTGCCAACTGCTTTCGGGGAGCCTTCCCTCCGGTAGATTTGCGAGCCGTCTGCTTCGTGCGTGCCATGGTTGGTTACTTGTCTGATGGTAAGTCTGCGAATCGAACGTAGAAAACGAGATGAGTGACTGCTGCTGAAAAATGATCGCTATTTATATGAGCAACGCGAGATCCCAAACCCGACGGCGCCGTCCGCAGAGCTCTTGTGATTGGTCAGTTGGGTTGTTCTATTGTCATAACGCGCGAAGCGTGATAGGGTGCCGTCATTTATTTTTATCGGAAGGTGGCGCTGTTCATAACGGCACTGCGTGAGTGAAGACACCAATGGGGTGCCGAAGTTATAGGTAAAAGAAATTGAGGAAAAGGGGCATCATGTGTGAATGAATAATCAAGACACCACCCCCCCCTCCTTACTCCTGCCTTCTCAAACATGCTAGTGTGGACTTTCTTTGCCTCCTGTGTCCCCCGACTCCCCTTATTCAGTATTTATTTATAACTCTATGCATGCATTCATAAACACACGAATATAGACCCGCATCAATACTTTTTTCCATGATCATGCCTAATCATCGGCACCCTTTTAGTTATTGCATTTTATTTTAATTTATTTAAGTTATTGCATTTTATTGCATCTTATTTTAATTTATTTAAGTTATTGCATTTTATTGCATCTTATTTTAATATTATTTGTTTAATATATTCCACCGTTCATTCATATGCTTATTTATTCCTTATTTACGCTTATTTATTATCATAATGCTTATCATAATGCTTATACTACATAATGCATTCTTTCTTGAATATTTGTGTGGCCCTGAAAAGGGCCGTTGTTTGTACAGAGAGTAGAACTCTCTCTATTTAGATGTGGTATACTTCGTCACCGCTTTGGTGCCCTCACTCACGGCGTGCTTAGCAAGCTCCCCTGGAAGAAGTAGGCGGACAGCGGTCTGGATCTCACGACTGCTGATGGTTGACTTCTTGTTGTATTTGGCCAGCCGAGAAGATTCGCCGGCAATTCGCTCAAAGATGTCGTTGACGAAGCTGTTCATGATCGTCATGGCCCGGCTAGAGATTCCAGTATCGGGGTGAACCTGCTTGAGGACCTTGTAGATGTAGATTCCGTAGCTCTCCTTCCTTTTCCTGTGCCTTTTCTTGCCACCGCTGGGCCGGGGCGCCTTGACTGCTTTCTTGGAACCTTTCTTGGCAACTTGACCTGTTGGAGCCATGATGAATGTAAGCTGGTATGTGAAGAATGTAGCGAAACGTGTGCGTCGATCAGATATTCTGTTGCTAATGCGAGTGCACCGTCCCAATAGCCCTATTTATACACCGCGTCCGGGTGCGGCGCGGTTCGGTCCGTATGCAAATGAGCCCCGGTCTTTCATTCATTGGCCAATTGGCGCCTGTACTGCCCCTGGTCGAGAGATGGCGACAGAGTATTGTAAGTGAGCAATTAGTGTGGTGATTCTATTTTCTTCTTATTTTGTTTTGACCGACTTTAGGGATCAGTAAAAACTCTTTCGAAAACAGGACAACATCCCAGTTTATTACATATGCTAAACTCTATGCTGAGCGAAATCTATATGTTTTTTAATCAATATCCACATAGAAAAGAGTACAATTATGATGATGGAGACGAAAGCGACGACTTGTTGTGATGTAATAGGCCCACTGACGGCAAGTGGCGATATGTCGTTACAACTTGTACAATTTTTATCGGGTGGAATTAAAATTGTTCCCTTTCCTGGTAAAGTTGCACAAAATAATGACCTGGTTTTTAACTGGGTATCGTGAAAATTGAAAATGGTGATATTTTTTTCCATTTTTACTTATCAATTTACTTCATCAAGACATACCAAAAAATGCCTCCCTGCGAACCTGTCAAAATACAAATTCATCTTTATTGTAAATGTTCCTCTATAAAGATAAATATTCCTTATTCCTAATTAACGGCACAAACTCTCGTTGAAAAGTACCTGATTTTAATTAAATCGAAAAAACCACGCCTAATGATCTGGATTTTCTTAAACTAGAATAAGAAGTTTACGCCGTTTTTTTTTTAGTTGGCAAAATCTGACTTAACAGCGACCTGGATAGATAACCAGGGGCGAAGGCTAACATTTTCCTGTAAAAAAAATGTTCACTCTCTCTCCGTCTGTCACCCAATCTCTTTTCTCTACCTACCTCGCCCTATCCCAAGTATATCCACGGCCGTTCGATTACTTGAAAGAAATCGAGACTTTACACTAGTTATCGTTTATATCATAGTCGTTTAATTACATTATAACGCATATGATGCATACATTTTTTATCGCTGCCGTGTTGTTTATATTTCTTGCTTATGATCATTACGAAGTATACAGTTCACCAAGGTTATATTGCAGCGATCTATGAATAATATATTTTTGTTCGTCATTGGTCATGACAAAAAACAACATTTTTTGCATCTTGTTGCTATGTAATGGAACTCTTCTTTTCGTTCAAATGTTGTAAATATTCCTATATAATTGCTATTAAAAAAAAACGAAACCGTACCACAACTCTGAATCTGACCCGCACCTCTTTGGCTAGCTACGTGTGAATCGCACTCGGTTTAAGGCAATATGATGATAGTGCTGTTTGTAAGTTATTTAGTATTCACTGGTACATGATATTTTATATTTTTATATATTACCATGTATATGAATATCTGAAATTATTCATATAAATATCTGAAATTATCCCCTAATCATTCTTGACCTACATTGCAATATACGCAAAGATAAAATTCATTTAATCTCGGATTAATTTATATCATTATCTAGTCATTAATTAAAATCAACAGCATTCTTTCTTGCTCATGTGGTGGCTCTGAAAAGAGCCGTTATTTGTAGTCATAACCATATGGTTAGATTAGCCGCCGAAACCGTACAGAGTACGGCCCTGCCTCTTTAGTGCATAGACCACGTCCATGGCTGTGACAGTCTTGCGCTTGGCATGCTCACAGTAGGTGACGGCATCACGGATGACATTCTCCAAGAAGACTTTCAGTACACCGCGTGTCTCTTCGTAGATGAGACCAGAGATCCTCTTGACTCCACCTCTTCTTGCTAGACGGCGGATAGCAGGCTTCGTGATACCTTGGATGTTGTCTCGGAGAACCTTGCGATGACGCTTGGCACCACCCTTTCCGAGACCCTTTCCTCCTTTTCCGCGACCTGACATCTTGATGAATGAGAGCTAGTTGTGTACGATACTGAAGACTGGATGTTACGCTGAGCGAATGAGTTAAAAAGCGAGAGCAGCGGCAATTGTGGTCGGATTGCGGACGTGGGTGACGAAATTCGTCACCGCGCCGACCCGCCGGCGAATTCAGAGCGCCCCCTTGTGCCGACGCCGATATAATTTCTGAAAAGAGTCCCCGCCCTGAAAACGCACGGAATAATGATCCTTCGGGGGGAAAAAATCGCATAATTTTCGGAAGACATTGTACATAGTACTCGAATATAAGGCAATATTTCAAATGTATGCATTTTAAATCCTCCAGTAATACCGACCCCCTCATATTCTTTGCACTTGCATATATTTCGTTTTCTTCATTTTGACCTTTGATTCTGTCTCTTCGATTTTATTCATATATATATATATATATATATATTGTTTCCTATTATGTAATTTTTATAGATAGTTAGTACATATACATTTTCATACCTTTATATGTCATTCACATCCCGCCCACCATTTAAACACCCCCTTCTTTTTCATTCTTCTTATAATGTTACATTTCATAATTCCGTGGCTACTTTATAATTTGAATGAATACACAATCCTCACATTTCATCATTTTTTAAGGTTTATACCATAGGATTGCCACAATATGGACAATGCTATAAGAATATTTCTTTATATTATTTTTTTTCATACAGACAGGTATTCTTTCTTGGAAATTTGGTGGCTCTGAAAAGAGCCGTTTTGTTGGCACTGGAAAGTGGCTATGCAGAAATCACTTGGATTTCTTTGCCGCTACTTTCTTTGCTGCGGGTTTCTTGGGGTTCGAAGCCTTTGGCTTCTTGGTTACTGCCTTCTTGGGTGTCGACTTCTTGGCAGGGACTTTCTTCTTTGGTGTCTTTTTCTTTTCTTTCTTCTCAGTGGTCTTAGTCTTCTTTGCAGGCTTCTTCACTTTCTTTGGTGCTGCCTTTGCCTTCTTAGCGGCGGCTGCCTTCTGCTTCTTCTCCTTCTGGGCTGCAGATTTCGCCTTTTCCTTCTCCCGCTGTGCTTGCTGTTTGGCTCTCTCTTTCTCCTTCTTGGCCTTCTCCGCTGCTTGTGCCTTGGCTGCTTGCACATTCAACTTGAATGACCCCGAAGCACCTTTACCCTTCGTCTGCGTAAGTTTGCCCTTCTCCACACCAGCCTTTAGAGCCTTCTTGATGAATATGAGCTGTCGGTCCATCTGGACATCGAAGTTCTGCTCGATGTACTTCTTGATTGCCTGGAGCGAAGATCCATTCCGCTCCTTCAATTCGCTGATTGCTGTCATAACCATCTCAGCAGCAGGCGGATGGGTCGCTGGTTTCTTCTTAGGAGCCTTCTTGGTATCCTTCTCAGCCATCTTGGTATACGTATTTACAGTTGCGGTGTAAACAAAACAAGTGTCCCCTTCCCCGAGAAATCATCATTATACGTCATGGTTGCGTACGTGGTAGGAAACCTCCCCAGGTTGCCAGCACCACCACCACTGTGTCGCCCGCTTCACTAGCTTCACTCAAAAAAGAGTCTTCTTCTTTTTTTTTCTTCTTCTTCTCCTTCTTCTTCTTTTCTTATTCTTTTTCTTCTTCTTTTTCTTCGTCTTCTTCTTCTTTTTCTTCGTCTTCTTCTTTTCTTCTTCTTCTTATTGTTATTATCATCATCATTATTATTATTTATTATTATCATTGTTATCATCATCGTCATCATCATCATTGCCGCTTCTGTCATTTCCCTATTCGAAGACAAACTCGAATTTCTAAACGCTATTTATTTCTATATTTTTCGTCGTACCCACTTTAAAACACACGTATATGAATACATTAAAAATCTTTATCCAGTATTGTATAGCATAGTAACTACAGCTTCTCAATATAACGCCATGCAGAACACCGAGACAAGGAAAATTTCGCCACAAGGGGGCGCTCGACGACAACAACAATCTGCGACATAATATATTGTAATCTGAATAATGGTACAAGTTTTGCCATTCCAAAACTTTTTTTTGTTACTTCTTGACTTTGGTATACTACTACTGCTTCTACTACTTCTACTATTTCATCTTCGACCACACCCCTCCCATTTTTTTCAAATTTCATATTGCCAGATTTGTAAGAATCGTTTCATTTCATTTCATTTTTTACGTTTACTTCTTGAGCCTCACTGAGGTCTCGTTAACCATTTTTGCGTTATTTACCTTATTATTTGTATAGAGCCAGTAAGAGACAGAGGGATAGATAGAGAGAGAGGGAGAGAGAGAGAGGGGGGGGGGGGTGTTCGACCATGTGGACATTTTGATATCGGGGAACTTTATTTTACATAAAAAACAACAAGATTCTTTCGTGAATAATTAGTGGCCCTTAAAAGGGCCGTTGTTTGGTTTGGTTTTGTAGAAGCAAGCTAGCTTGATTTTGCAGTCTTCTTTGGAAGCAACACGGCTTGGATGTTTGGCAGTACACCACCTTGGGCGATTGTCACACCACCCAATAGTTTGTTCAGTTCCTCGTCGTTGCGTACGGCGAGCTGAAGGTGACGAGGGATGATCCTTGACTTCTTGTTGTCACGAGCAGCATTGCCGGCGAGTTCCAAGATTTCGGCAGTCAGGTACTCCAGTACTGCAGCCATGTAGACGGGTGCTCCAGCGCCTACCCTCTGTGCATAACTGCCCTTGCGAAGAAATCGGTGAACACGTCCCACTGGGAACTGAAGACCAGCACGGGATGAGCGAGTCTTTGCCTTGGTTCGTGCCTTTCCACTCTTTCCTCTTCCAGACATGATGTTTTATTAATGAGATGAGACGACAGCGAATTGAAGATTAGACCGGAGCAATGTGCATTTGTGTAATGACTACTCACTGCTTTTTTCTGCCTTTTTATACGCGATGTGGCGTTCGCGTTGACCGCCGGGCTATTGTGACTATCAACCAATCAGCGGTACGCTGACCGCTGTCCGTGGTCCGGGCGCCTAAAAAAAATGAATATCGTGAATGCTGCCATCATGCGACGCATTCATTCTCATTTTGTACTTTAGCTAACCATACTCCCTCACGTGCACCACTAATCGACTGAGGAACCCAATTTAAACCTCCTCCTCCACGTGCACCACTTATTTCATTTTCTTGAAAAAAATGATGACGTGCACACCAACATTTGATATGAAATAATCGAGCACGCAACTCAATTTAGAAGCTCGTGACTATGTTGCAATATTGCTGCATAGGATCTGAGTAAAATACGATAGAATTAGCGAATACATGTATTTTATATTCTAATAACAGAATGACAAGTGAATTCTTATTTTAAAAAAATTACAAAGAAACCCACTTGAAAAAAGAAATGATTATGTACTCCATATAATATATTTATTAGGAAAAGTATACCGACTAACCTATATAAATCCTACATTCAAATAACAGAAAGGAAAACCTGGCGATTCCCCATTTCTTTTATTTGAAAAAAAATGATTAAAACTACGTATGGACTGTTCCTGTGATTTTATCAATGGTTTATTTTTTTCCTCTAATTTCAATAGGAACAGAGGGGAAGAGGGTGTCATGGTGCAAGGCACGGCAATATATGGACAGTGGCATGTGACATACGCACTCACTCTTCATCAAATACAGGTAATTACCCCCCCCCCCCCCTTTCTCCCGCTCCCTCTAATGAACTTTCTATATGTAATTAAAAAATCCCGACCTTATATCACGGCCCAGTATTATGTAAAATGTGCATTGTTTCTATTGTATATATCAATTATCAAAAGGATTCTGTATTTCTATTTATTATTTATATATTACATATCGTATTAATATATATTATAGCAGTGATTCTTTCGTGATGTTATGGTGGCTCTGAAAAGAGCCGTTTTGGAATGCCATACAGGCTGTAGTGCATTGGCGCTCTAGGCGCGTTCTCCGCGGATTCGACGGGCCAGCTGGATATCTTTCGGCATGATGGTAACTCTCTTGGCATGGATGGCGCACAGGTTGGTATCTTCAAATAGCCCGACCAGATAGGCCTCGCTAGCTTCTTGAAGGGCCATCACGGCGGAACTCTGGAAGCGGAGCTCTGTTTTGAAGTCCTGGGCAATCTCCCTCACTAGCCGCTGGAATGGGAGTTTTCGGATCAGAAGCTCGGTGCTTTTCTGGTAGCGGCGGATCTCTCTCAGGGCGACAGTTCCAGGCCTGTACCTATGTGGTTTTTTAACGCCTCCGGTGGCTGGAGCACTCTTCCTGGCCGCCTTGGTTGCCAACTGCTTTCGGGGAGCCTTCCCTCCGGTAGATTTGCGAGCCGTCTGCTTCGTGCGTGCCATGGTTGGTTACTTGTCTGATGGTAAGTCTGCGAATCGAACGTAGAAAACGAGATGAGTGACTGCTGCTGAAAAATGATCGCTATTTATATGAGCAACGCGAGATCCCAAACCCGACGGCGCCGTCCGCAGAGCTCTTGTGATTGGTCAGTTGGGTTGTTCTATTGTCATAACGCGCGAAGCGTGATAGGGTGCCGTCATTTATTTTTATCGGAAGGTGGCGCTGTTCATAACGGCACTGCGTGAGTGAAGACACCAATGGGGTGCCGAAGTTATAGGTAAAAGAAATTGAGGAAAAGGGGCATCATGTGTGAATGAATAATCAAGACACCACCCCCCCCTCCTTACTCCTGCCTTCTCAAACATGCTAGTGTGGACTTTCTTTGCCTCCTGTGTCCCCCGACTCCCCTTATTCAGTATTTATTTATAACTCTATGCATGCATTCATAAACACACGAATATAGACCCGCATCAATACTTTTTTCCATGATCATGCCTAATCATCGGCACCCTTTTAGTTATTGCATTTTATTTTAATTTATTTAAGTTATTGCATTTTATTGCATCTTATTTTAATTTATTTAAGTTATTGCATTTTATTGCATCTTATTTTAATATTATTTGTTTAATATATTCCACCGTTCATTCATATGCTTATTTATTCCTTATTTACGCTTATTTATTATCATAATGCTTATCATAATGCTTATACTACATAATGCATTCTTTCTTGAATATTTGTGTGGCCCTGAAAAGGGCCGTTGTTTGTACAGAGAGTAGAACTCTCTCTATTTAGATGTGGTATACTTCGTCACCGCTTTGGTGCCCTCACTCACGGCGTGCTTAGCAAGCTCCCCTGGAAGAAGTAGGCGGACAGCGGTCTGGATCTCACGACTGCTGATGGTTGACTTCTTGTTGTATTTGGCCAGCCGAGAAGATTCGCCGGCAATTCGCTCAAAGATGTCGTTGACGAAGCTGTTCATGATCGTCATGGCCCGGCTAGAGATTCCAGTATCGGGGTGAACCTGCTTGAGGACCTTGTAGATGTAGATTCCGTAGCTCTCCTTCCTTTTCCTGTGCCTTTTCTTGCCACCGCTGGGCCGGGGCGCCTTGACTGCTTTCTTGGAACCTTTCTTGGCAACTTGACCTGTTGGAGCCATGATGAATGTAAGCTGGTATGTGAAGAATGTAGCGAAACGTGTGCGTCGATCAGATATTCTGTTGCTAATGCGAGTGCACCGTCCCAATAGCCCTATTTATACACCGCGTCCGGGTGCGGCGCGGTTCGGTCCGTATGCAAATGAGCCCCGGTCTTTCATTCATTGGCCAATTGGCGCCTGTACTGCCCCTGGTCGAGAGATGGCGACAGAGTATTGTAAGTGAGCAATTAGTGTGGTGATTCTATTTTCTTCTTATTTTGTTTTGACCGACTTTAGGGATCAGTAAAAACTCTTTCGAAAACAGGACAACATCCCAGTTTATTACATATGCTAAACTCTATGCTGAGCGAAATCTATATGTTTTTTAATCAATATCCACATAGAAAAGAGTACAATTATGATGATGGAGACGAAAGCGACGACTTGTTGTGATGTAATAGGCCCACTGACGGCAAGTGGCGATATGTCGTTACAACTTGTACAATTTTTATCGGGTGGAATTAAAATTGTTCCCTTTCCTGGTAAAGTTGCACAAAATAATGACCTGGTTTTTAACTGGGTATCGTGAAAATTGAAAATGGTGATATTTTTTTCCATTTTTACTTATCAATTTACTTCATCAAGACATACCAAAAAATGCCTCCCTGCGAACCTGTCAAAATACAAATTCATCTTTATTGTAAATGTTCCTCTATAAAGATAAATATTCCTTATTCCTAATTAACGGCACAAACTCTCGTTGAAAAGTACCTGATTTTAATTAAATCGAAAAAACCACGCCTAATGATCTGGATTTTCTTAAACTAGAATAAGAAGTTTACGCCGTTTTTTTTTTAGTTGGCAAAATCTGACTTAACAGCGACCTGGATAGATAACCAGGGGCGAAGGCTAACATTTTCCTGTAAAAAAAATGTTCACTCTCTCTCCGTCTGTCACCCAATCTCTTTTCTCTACCTACCTCGCCCTATCCCAAGTATATCCACGGCCGTTCGATTACTTGAAAGAAATCGAGACTTTACACTAGTTATCGTTTATATCATAGTCGTTTAATTACATTATAACGCATATGATGCATACATTTTTTATCGCTGCCGTGTTGTTTATATTTCTTGCTTATGATCATTACGAAGTATACAGTTCACCAAGGTTATATTGCAGCGATCTATGAATAATATATTTTTGTTCGTCATTGGTCATGACAAAAAACAACATTTTTTGCATCTTGTTGCTATGTAATGGAACTCTTCTTTTCGTTCAAATGTTGTAAATATTCCTATATAATTGCTATTAAAAAAAAACGAAACCGTACCACAACTCTGAATCTGACCCGCACCTCTTTGGCTAGCTACGTGTGAATCGCACTCGGTTTAAGGCAATATGATGATAGTGCTGTTTGTAAGTTATTTAGTATTCACTGGTACATGATATTTTATATTTTTATATATTACCATGTATATGAATATCTGAAATTATTCATATAAATATCTGAAATTATCCCCTAATCATTCTTGACCTACATTGCAATATACGCAAAGATAAAATTCATTTAATCTCGGATTAATTTATATCATTATCTAGTCATTAATTAAAATCAACAGCATTCTTTCTTGCTCATGTGGTGGCTCTGAAAAGAGCCGTTATTTGTAGTCATAACCATATGGTTAGATTAGCCGCCGAAACCGTACAGAGTACGGCCCTGCCTCTTTAGTGCATAGACCACGTCCATGGCTGTGACAGTCTTGCGCTTGGCATGCTCACAGTAGGTGACGGCATCACGGATGACATTCTCCAAGAAGACTTTCAGTACACCGCGTGTCTCTTCGTAGATGAGACCAGAGATCCTCTTGACTCCACCTCTTCTTGCTAGACGGCGGATAGCAGGCTTCGTGATACCTTGGATGTTGTCTCGGAGAACCTTGCGATGACGCTTGGCACCACCCTTTCCGAGACCCTTTCCTCCTTTTCCGCGACCTGACATCTTGATGAATGAGAGCTAGTTGTGTACGATACTGAAGACTGGATGTTACGCTGAGCGAATGAGTTAAAAAGCGAGAGCAGCGGCAATTGTGGTCGGATTGCGGACGTGGGTGACGAAATTCGTCACCGCGCCGACCCGCCGGCGAATTCAGAGCGCCCCCTTGTGCCGACGCCGATATAATTTCTGAAAAGAGTCCCCGCCCTGAAAACGCACGGAATAATGATCCTTCGGGGGGAAAAAATCGCATAATTTTCGGAAGACATTGTACATAGTACTCGAATATAAGGCAATATTTCAAATGTATGCATTTTAAATCCTCCAGTAATACCGACCCCCTCATATTCTTTGCACTTGCATATATTTCGTTTTCTTCATTTTGACCTTTGATTCTGTCTCTTCGATTTTATTCATATATATATATATATATATATATTGTTTCCTATTATGTAATTTTTATAGATAGTTAGTACATATACATTTTCATACCTTTATATGTCATTCACATCCCGCCCACCATTTAAACACCCCCTTCTTTTTCATTCTTCTTATAATGTTACATTTCATAATTCCGTGGCTACTTTATAATTTGAATGAATACACAATCCTCACATTTCATCATTTTTTAAGGTTTATACCATAGGATTGCCACAATATGGACAATGCTATAAGAATATTTCTTTATATTATTTTTTTTCATACAGACAGGTATTCTTTCTTGGAAATTTGGTGGCTCTGAAAAGAGCCGTTTTGTTGGCACTGGAAAGTGGCTATGCAGAAATCACTTGGATTTCTTTGCCGCTACTTTCTTTGCTGCGGGTTTCTTGGGGTTCGAAGCCTTTGGCTTCTTGGTTACTGCCTTCTTGGGTGTCGACTTCTTGGCAGGGACTTTCTTCTTTGGTGTCTTTTTCTTTTCTTTCTTCTCAGTGGTCTTAGTCTTCTTTGCAGGCTTCTTCACTTTCTTTGGTGCTGCCTTTGCCTTCTTAGCGGCGGCTGCCTTCTGCTTCTTCTCCTTCTGGGCTGCAGATTTCGCCTTTTCCTTCTCCCGCTGTGCTTGCTGTTTGGCTCTCTCTTTCTCCTTCTTGGCCTTCTCCGCTGCTTGTGCCTTGGCTGCTTGCACATTCAACTTGAATGACCCCGAAGCACCTTTACCCTTCGTCTGCGTAAGTTTGCCCTTCTCCACACCAGCCTTTAGAGCCTTCTTGATGAATATGAGCTGTCGGTCCATCTGGACATCGAAGTTCTGCTCGATGTACTTCTTGATTGCCTGGAGCGAAGATCCATTCCGCTCCTTCAATTCGCTGATTGCTGTCATAACCATCTCAGCAGCAGGCGGATGGGTCGCTGGTTTCTTCTTAGGAGCCTTCTTGGTATCCTTCTCAGCCATCTTGGTATACGTATTTACAGTTGCGGTGTAAACAAAACAAGTGTCCCCTTCCCCGAGAAATCATCATTATACGTCATGGTTGCGTACGTGGTAGGAAACCTCCCCAGGTTGCCAGCACCACCACCACTGTGTCGCCCGCTTCACTAGCTTCACTCAAAAAAGAGTCTTCTTCTTTTTTTTTCTTCTTCTTCTCCTTCTTCTTCTTTTCTTATTCTTTTTCTTCTTCTTTTTCTTCGTCTTCTTCTTCTTTTTCTTCGTCTTCTTCTTTTCTTCTTCTTCTTATTGTTATTATCATCATCATTATTATTATTTATTATTATCATTGTTATCATCATCGTCATCATCATCATTGCCGCTTCTGTCATTTCCCTATTCGAAGACAAACTCGAATTTCTAAACGCTATTTATTTCTATATTTTTCGTCGTACCCACTTTAAAACACACGTATATGAATACATTAAAAATCTTTATCCAGTATTGTATAGCATAGTAACTACAGCTTCTCAATATAACGCCATGCAGAACACCGAGACAAGGAAAATTTCGCCACAAGGGGGCGCTCGACGACAACAACAATCTGCGACATAATATATTGTAATCTGAATAATGGTACAAGTTTTGCCATTCCAAAACTTTTTTTTGTTACTTCTTGACTTTGGTATACTACTACTGCTTCTACTACTTCTACTATTTCATCTTCGACCACACCCCTCCCATTTTTTTCAAATTTCATATTGCCAGATTTGTAAGAATCGTTTCATTTCATTTCATTTTTTACGTTTACTTCTTGAGCCTCACTGAGGTCTCGTTAACCATTTTTGCGTTATTTACCTTATTATTTGTATAGAGCCAGTAAGAGACAGAGGGATAGATAGAGAGAGAGGGAGAGAGAGAGAGGGGGGGGGGTGTTCGACCATGTGGACATTTTGATATCGGGGAACTTTATTTTACATAAAAAACAACAAGATTCTTTCGTGAATAATTAGTGGCCCTTAAAAGGGCCGTTGTTTGGTTTGGTTTTGTAGAAGCAAGCTAGCTTGATTTTGCAGTCTTCTTTGGAAGCAACACGGCTTGGATGTTTGGCAGTACACCACCTTGGGCGATTGTCACACCACCCAATAGTTTGTTCAGTTCCTCGTCGTTGCGTACGGCGAGCTGAAGGTGACGAGGGATGATCCTTGACTTCTTGTTGTCACGAGCAGCATTGCCGGCGAGTTCCAAGATTTCGGCAGTCAGGTACTCCAGTACTGCAGCCATGTAGACGGGTGCTCCAGCGCCTACCCTCTGTGCATAACTGCCCTTGCGAAGAAATCGGTGAACACGTCCCACTGGGAACTGAAGACCAGCACGGGATGAGCGAGTCTTTGCCTTGGTTCGTGCCTTTCCACTCTTTCCTCTTCCAGACATGATGTTTTATTAATGAGATGAGACGACAGCGAATTGAAGATTAGACCGGAGCAATGTGCATTTGTGTAATGACTACTCACTGCTTTTTTCTGCCTTTTTATACGCGATGTGGCGTTCGCGTTGACCGCCGGGCTATTGTGACTATCAACCAATCAGCGGTACGCTGACCGCTGTCCGTGGTCCGGGCGCCTAAAAAAAATGAATATCGTGAATGCTGCCATCATGCGACGCATTCATTCTCATTTTGTACTTTAGCTAACCATACTCCCTCACGTGCACCACTAATCGACTGAGGAACCCAATTTAAACCTCCTCCTCCACGTGCACCACTTATTTCATTTTCTTGAAAAAAATGATGACGTGCACACCAACATTTGATATGAAATAATCGAGCACGCAACTCAATTTAGAAGCTCGTGACTATGTTGCAATATTGCTGCATAGGATCTGAGTAAAATACGATAGAATTAGCGAATACATGTATTTTATATTCTAATAACAGAATGACAAGTGAATTCTTATTTTAAAAAAATTACAAAGAAACCCACTTGAAAAAAGAAATGATTATGTACTCCATATAATATATTTATTAGGAAAAGTATACCGACTAACCTATATAAATCCTACATTCAAATAACAGAAAGGAAAACCTGGCGATTCCCCATTTCTTTTATTTGAAAAAAAATGATTAAAACTACGTATGGACTGTTCCTGTGATTTTATCAATGGTTTATTTTTTTCCTCTAATTTCAATAGGAACAGAGGGGAAGAGGGTGTCATGGTGCAAGGCACGGCAATATATGGACAGTGGCATGTGACATACGCACTCACTCTTCATCAAATACAGGTAATTACCCCCCCCCCCCCTTTCTCCCGCTCCCTCTAATGAACTTTCTATATGTAATTAAAAAATCCCGACCTTATATCACGGCCCAGTATTATGTAAAATGTGCATTGTTTCTATTGTATATATCAATTATCAAAAGGATTCTGTATTTCTATTTATTATTTATATATTACATATCGTATTAATATATATTATAGCAGTGATTCTTTCGTGATGTTATGGTGGCTCTGAAAAGAGCCGTTTTGGAATGCCATACAGGCTGTAGTGCATTGGCGCTCTAGGCGCGTTCTCCGCGGATTCGACGGGCCAGCTGGATATCTTTCGGCATGATGGTAACTCTCTTGGCATGGATGGCGCACAGGTTGGTATCTTCAAATAGCCCGACCAGATAGGCCTCGCTAGCTTCTTGAAGGGCCATCACGGCGGAACTCTGGAAGCGGAGCTCTGTTTTGAAGTCCTGGGCAATCTCCCTCACTAGCCGCTGGAATGGGAGTTTTCGGATCAGAAGCTCGGTGCTTTTCTGGTAGCGGCGGATCTCTCTCAGGGCGACAGTTCCAGGCCTGTACCTATGTGGTTTTTTAACGCCTCCGGTGGCTGGAGCACTCTTCCTGGCCGCCTTGGTTGCCAACTGCTTTCGGGGAGCCTTCCCTCCGGTAGATTTGCGAGCCGTCTGCTTCGTGCGTGCCATGGTTGGTTACTTGTCTGATGGTAAGTCTGCGAATCGAACGTAGAAAACGAGATGAGTGACTGCTGCTGAAAAATGATCGCTATTTATATGAGCAACGCGAGATCCCAAACCCGACGGCGCCGTCCGCAGAGCTCTTGTGATTGGTCAGTTGGGTTGTTCTATTGTCATAACGCGCGAAGCGTGATAGGGTGCCGTCATTTATTTTTATCGGAAGGTGGCGCTGTTCATAACGGCACTGCGTGAGTGAAGACACCAATGGGGTGCCGAAGTTATAGGTAAAAGAAATTGAGGAAAAGGGGCATCATGTGTGAATGAATAATCAAGACACCACCCCCCCCCCCTCCTTACTCCTGCCTTCTCAAACATGCTAGTGTGGACTTTCTTTGCCTCCTGTGTCCCCCGACTCCCCTTATTCAGTATTTATTTATAACTCTATGCATGCATTCATAAACACACGAATATAGACCCGCATCAATACTTTTTTCCATGATCATGCCTAATCATCGGCACCCTTTTAGTTATTGCATTTTATTTTAATTTATTTAAGTTATTGCATTTTATTGCATCTTATTTTAATTTATTTAAGTTATTGCATTTTATTGCATCTTATTTTAATATTATTTGTTTAATATATTCCACCGTTCATTCATATGCTTATTTATTCCTTATTTACGCTTATTTATTATCATAATGCTTATCATAATGCTTATACTACATAATGCATTCTTTCTTGAATATTTGTGTGGCCCTGAAAAGGGCCGTTGTTTGTACAGAGAGTAGAACTCTCTCTATTTAGATGTGGTATACTTCGTCACCGCTTTGGTGCCCTCACTCACGGCGTGCTTAGCAAGCTCCCCTGGAAGAAGTAGGCGGACAGCGGTCTGGATCTCACGACTGCTGATGGTTGACTTCTTGTTGTATTTGGCCAGCCGAGAAGATTCGCCGGCAATTCGCTCAAAGATGTCGTTGACGAAGCTGTTCATGATCGTCATGGCCCGGCTAGAGATTCCAGTATCGGGGTGAACCTGCTTGAGGACCTTGTAGATGTAGATTCCGTAGCTCTCCTTCCTTTTCCTGTGCCTTTTCTTGCCACCGCTGGGCCGGGGCGCCTTGACTGCTTTCTTGGAACCTTTCTTGGCAACTTGACCTGTTGGAGCCATGATGAATGTAAGCTGGTATGTGAAGAATGTAGCGAAACGTGTGCGTCGATCAGATATTCTGTTGCTAATGCGAGTGCACCGTCCCAATAGCCCTATTTATACACCGCGTCCGGGTGCGGCGCGGTTCGGTCCGTATGCAAATGAGCCCCGGTCTTTCATTCATTGGCCAATTGGCGCCTGTACTGCCCCTGGTCGAGAGATGGCGACAGAGTATTGTAAGTGAGCAATTAGTGTGGTGATTCTATTTTCTTCTTATTTTGTTTTGACCGACTTTAGGGATCAGTAAAAACTCTTTCGAAAACAGGACAACATCCCAGTTTATTACATATGCTAAACTCTATGCTGAGCGAAATCTATATGTTTTTTAATCAATATCCACATAGAAAAGAGTACAATTATGATGATGGAGACGAAAGCGACGACTTGTTGTGATGTAATAGGCCCACTGACGGCAAGTGGCGATATGTCGTTACAACTTGTACAATTTTTATCGGGTGGAATTAAAATTGTTCCCTTTCCTGGTAAAGTTGCACAAAATAATGACCTGGTTTTTAACTGGGTATCGTGAAAATTGAAAATGGTGATATTTTTTTCCATTTTTACTTATCAATTTACTTCATCAAGACATACCAAAAAATGCCTCCCTGCGAACCTGTCAAAATACAAATTCATCTTTATTGTAAATGTTCCTCTATAAAGATAAATATTCCTTATTCCTAATTAACGGCACAAACTCTCGTTGAAAAGTACCTGATTTTAATTAAATCGAAAAAACCACGCCTAATGATCTGGATTTTCTTAAACTAGAATAAGAAGTTTACGCCGTTTTTTTTTTAGTTGGCAAAATCTGACTTAACAGCGACCTGGATAGATAACCAGGGGCGAAGGCTAACATTTTCCTGTAAAAAAAATGTTCACTCTCTCTCCGTCTGTCACCCAATCTCTTTTCTCTACCTACCTCGCCCTATCCCAAGTATATCCACGGCCGTTCGATTACTTGAAAGAAATCGAGACTTTACACTAGTTATCGTTTATATCATAGTCGTTTAATTACATTATAACGCATATGATGCATACATTTTTTATCGCTGCCGTGTTGTTTATATTTCTTGCTTATGATCATTACGAAGTATACAGTTCACCAAGGTTATATTGCAGCGATCTATGAATAATATATTTTTGTTCGTCATTGGTCATGACAAAAAACAACATTTTTTGCATCTTGTTGCTATGTAATGGAACTCTTCTTTTCGTTCAAATGTTGTAAATATTCCTATATAATTGCTATTAAAAAAAAACGAAACCGTACCACAACTCTGAATCTGACCCGCACCTCTTTGGCTAGCTACGTGTGAATCGCACTCGGTTTAAGGCAATATGATGATAGTGCTGTTTGTAAGTTATTTAGTATTCACTGGTACATGATATTTTATATTTTTATATATTACCATGTATATGAATATCTGAAATTATTCATATAAATATCTGAAATTATCCCCTAATCATTCTTGACCTACATTGCAATATACGCAAAGATAAAATTCATTTAATCTCGGATTAATTTATATCATTATCTAGTCATTAATTAAAATCAACAGCATTCTTTCTTGCTCATGTGGTGGCTCTGAAAAGAGCCGTTATTTGTAGTCATAACCATATGGTTAGATTAGCCGCCGAAACCGTACAGAGTACGGCCCTGCCTCTTTAGTGCATAGACCACGTCCATGGCTGTGACAGTCTTGCGCTTGGCATGCTCACAGTAGGTGACGGCATCACGGATGACATTCTCCAAGAAGACTTTCAGTACACCGCGTGTCTCTTCGTAGATGAGACCAGAGATCCTCTTGACTCCACCTCTTCTTGCTAGACGGCGGATAGCAGGCTTCGTGATACCTTGGATGTTGTCTCGGAGAACCTTGCGATGACGCTTGGCACCACCCTTTCCGAGACCCTTTCCTCCTTTTCCGCGACCTGACATCTTGATGAATGAGAGCTAGTTGTGTACGATACTGAAGACTGGATGTTACGCTGAGCGAATGAGTTAAAAAGCGAGAGCAGCGGCAATTGTGGTCGGATTGCGGACGTGGGTGACGAAATTGATTATGCTTTTGTCGAATTTTCAGTGCAAAAATTTTCACTTGGGAGAGAAAGAGAGAATGAGATGAAGAGCTTCCGAAACTTAACATGACAAATTCATTCTATAAAATGGCGTGAATTACAAATTGAGGTGGGGGACTAGTATTCTATAATAAGTAGAGCGGATTAGCTCCAAAAATCACAACAATTGTGCAAATTTTGACTAAAGCATGAAACTTTCACAAGTATTAGTATATGCCGTAAGATTTATTTTAAAGATGGGAGGTAAATTTATAAATGCCATTTTCGGCCGTTGCCATGGCAACGGATTAATTTCTCAAAAATAACATACATTCCCATGTAAATGGTAAATAAACATGATATAGATGACCAAAATGATAATTTTCAGGCTTTCAATTGAATACATATGAAATTTAGAAATATTCAAGATCACCAAGATAGTTCCAATTGGTCCGTTGCCATGGCAACGGCTTGTTTTTCCCCAGGAAAATGAATTTTTTTATTAAAAAAACGTTGTAGAATATGATTTATCTCTAATTTTCCCTAATTTTATAGTGTTAAACAAAGATATTTTGGATGCTAAATATATCAATTACATCTCAAGCCATTACCATGGCAACCCAATAACATCTAATTTACAAAAATAACATGGTTGACAAGACAATGGACAGGTGGAAAATACAATAAGAATTCACTTGATCTGCATGCTTACGTTTTGACCCCCTCATTAGAAAAAAAATACAGAAAGTATTCTGCAGGAGTTCTTAAAAAGATAAAAAAATTATGTTGCCTTGGTAATGCTTGAATTAAACTAAAAAAAAACAATATTGCAAAGTGTCCGTTGCCATGGCAACAGCTTATTTCCCTCTAGAAAGGTAAAAATACTGATAAAAATGTAGAATACATGTATGATCATCATTCCACTTTCAATAATTTTAAGGTACTAATCGAGATATGTTTGTGACTAAATTTATAAATATAACATCTTAAGCCATTGCCATGGCAACCAGATAACATCTAATTAAAAAAAAAACATGGATGACAAGGTTATGGACAGGTGAAAAATACAATGAAAATTCACTTAATGTACATGCATATTAAAGGTTTGACCTACTCAATCAATTTAGGGGAAATAATACAGTGAGTGATCTGCATGAACTAATTAGAATGATAAACGTTTATGTTGCCTTGGTAATACTTGAATTCAACGATAAATATCAATGTTGCAAATGACCGGTTGCCATAGCAACGGCTCATTTACCCAAGAAAGTACCAGTTTTTATTAGAAAAAGGACTGTAGAATCTGATTTTTCTTTCATTTCCCCTAATTTTAAGGTAAGAATGGATATGTTTGCTGTTAACATACAAATGACGTCAAAAGCCATTGTCATGGCAACCAAATAACATCTAATTTGAAAAAAAATTACATGGTTGACATAATAATGGACAGGTGGAAAATGCAATCTATAACAATTAACTCAGTCAATTGATTTTGAACAAAGATTTGTGTTTCGCATTTGTTGAACATTAGAATGATAAAGGTTGTCTTGGTAATGCTTGAATTTAGTGATAAATATCAATGTTGCATATGGCCCGTTGCCATGGCAACGACTCCTTTTTTCCCAAGAAAAGAACCAAATTTGATCAAAAAACAGTTTAGAATCTGCATTTTGTCATTAAATTTCCCCTTATTTTAGGGTGCAAAGCATTATGTTTGCTGTTGATATACAAATAACTTCAGCCATTGCCATTGCAACCAAATAATGTCTAATTTCAGTGGCTTAATTTGGTTTCTATGCAATGGTTTTAAGGGTGAAGTAGTGCATTGGGACTAGTTAAAAATGACAGCCAGTGGTCTGATGTGTCCAAAACCCGAAGACGGCTTCCAAAAATGGAGTTTGAAATGGCTGTTGAAATATATATGGACATAGCTCATTTCATATCCGTCTGGGATATATGATTTTGGTGTCTAGACCATGGTGTCAATGGTCAAGTAATATACTATGACAAGTTACACGGACAGTCAGTTGTCTAGTATCTTAAAAAATCCAAGATGGCTTCCAAAATGGAGTCTAAAATTGCTGTAATGTTGCTGCATTAAAAAAAACGTAGTTTGTTTAATATCCTGGAATATGTTTATGTCATGGTTAAATGGGTCAAATAATACATTAGGACAAGTTACAAGGACAGTCAGTGGTCAAGTATGTTCAAAAATCCAAGGTGGCTTCCAAAAATGGAGTATAAAATAGCCCCTGTTACTAACAAATTGACATATTTCGTGTAATATCTGTCAAGGGCATATTATTTTGATATCTAAACCATGGATTTTAAAAGTCAGTAAATACATCATGTACATTGGAACAAGTTACATGGACAGTCAGTAATCAAGTATGTCTAAACATCCAAGATGGCTTCCAACAATTGGAGTCTCATCGGAGTCTGTTACTTAAAAATTGACATGGTTCATTTAAAATCCACCAAGGAAAAATGATTTTGGTGTTCACACTTTGGTTTGGTTTTTTTTTTGTAGACACCAAAATAACATCCCCGGGTGTATTTTTAATGTACTATGTCCACTTTTAAGAAACATTAAAACCCCCATTTTTCAAGCCATCTTTGAATTTACTGTCCTTTCAACTTGGCACAATGTACAGTATTAGTTCAAACCCTTTAAACACTAGTGTAGACACCAAAATCATATCCCCAATGTTTATTATTAATGAACTATATGTCCATTTTGAAGTAACAACAGTCAAGTTAGACCCCATTTTGGAGGCCATCTTGGATTTTTTAACATACCAGTCCACTGACTGTCCTTGTAACTTGTTCTAATGCATTAAACCATGGTTTTATGATAATGGTTTAGACATCAAAATCATATTCCCCAGACAGATATTGAACAAACTATGTCCTAATTTATTATTTGACTCTTGAAACTATGGTTTAGACACCAGAATCACATCTCACAGGCGTATATAGAATGAGCTATGTCAATTTATTAGTAACAACAGTCAATTTTAGACCCAATTTTTGTAAGCCATCTTGCGTTTTTTAACATACCAGACCACTGACTGTCCTTATAACTTGTCCTAATGCATTACTTGACTCTTTAAACTATGGTTTAGACACCAAAATCACATTTCCCAGACAGATAGTGAACAAACTATGTTTATTTGTAAGTAACATTAGACATTGTTTTACACCTTTTTTGGTCGCCAACTTGGAATTTTGGACATACTAGACCACTGACTGTCCATGTAGCTTGTCCTAATGTATTATTGACCTTTGATATCGTAGTTTAGACACCAAAATCATATCTCGCATGTGAATATAAAAGGAACTATTCCACTTTTAAGTATCAGCAGCCATTTTAGAATCATTTTTGGAAGCCATATTGGATTTTCGAACATACCTGACTGTCGTTGTAACTTGTTCTAATATTGTTAGACTCTTGAGACCAATGATTTAGACAACAAAATCACATCACCAAGGCCAAAATGAAATGAACTACGTCCGCTTTAGGTATCAGCAACCATTTTAGATTCAATTTTTTGAAGTCATCTGGGATTTTTGGACATTCCAAACCACTGGCTGTCCCTGTATCTGTCAAGGGCATATTATTTTGATATCTAAACCATGGATTTTAAAAGTCAGTAAATACATCATGTACATTGGAACAAGTTACATGGACAGTCAGTAATCAAGTATGTCTAAACATCCAAGATGGCTTCCAACAATTGGAGTCTCATCGGAGTCTGTTACTTAAAAATTGACATGGTTCATTTAAAATCCACCAAGGAAAAATGATTTTGGTGTTCACACTTTGGTTTGGTTTTTTTTTTGTAGACACCAAAATAACATCCCCGGGTGTATTTTTAATGTACTATGTCCACTTTTAAGAAACATTAAAACCCCCATTTTTCAAGCCATCTTTGAATTTACTGTCCTTTCAACTTGGCACAATGTACAGTATTAGTTCAAACCCTTTAAACACTAGTGTAGACACCAAAATCATATCCCCAATGTTTATTATTAATGAACTATATGTCCATTTTGAAGTAACAACAGTCAAGTTAGACCCCATTTTGGAGGCCATCTTGGATTTTTTAACATACCAGTCCACTGACTGTCCTTGTAACTTGTTCTAATGCATTAAACCATGGTTTTATGATAATGGTTTAGACATCAAAATCATATTCCCCAGACAGATATTGAACAAACTATGTCCTAATTTATTATTTGACTCTTGAAACTATGGTTTAGACACCAGAATCACATCTCACAGGCGTATATAGAATGAGCTATGTCAATTTATTAGTAACAACAGTCAATTTTAGACCCAATTTTTGTAAGCCATCTTGCGTTTTTTAACATACCAGACCACTGACTGTCCTTATAACTTGTCCTAATGCATTACTTGACTCTTTAAACTATGGTTTAGACACCAAAATCACATTTCCCAGACAGATAGTGAACAAACTATGTTTATTTGTAAGTAACATTAGACATTGTTTTACACCTTTTTTGGTCGCCAACTTGGAATTTTGGACATACTAGACCACTGACTGTCCATGTAGCTTGTCCTAATGTATTATTGACCTTTGATATCGTAGTTTAGACACCAAAATCATATCTCGCATGTGAATATAAAAGGAACTATTCCACTTTTAAGTATCAGCAGCCATTTTAGAATCATTTTTGGAAGCCATATTGGATTTTCGAACATACCTGACTGTCGTTGTAACTTGTTCTAATATTGTTAGACTCTTGAGACCAATGATTTAGACAACAAAATCACATCACCAAGGCCAAAATGAAATGAACTACGTCCGCTTTAGGTATCAGCAACCATTTTAGATTCAATTTTTTGAAGTCATCTGGGATTTTTGGACATTCCAAACCACTGGCTGTCCCTGTAACTTGGCCCAATGTACTACTTGATCCTTAAAACCAATGAATAAGAACCAAATTAAAGCCATTTTATCAAGTAATTGTGGATGTTTAGCCTACGGCAGCCAGCAGGGGTGGAAATCTCTCCCAAAAGGTAGGGGGCGGCACAGGGGCGGATCCAGCCTTCGCCAATAGGGGGGGGGGGCGGAAATTTGTTTCAGCCATATTTTCCCCGATCGGCAGCTCGAAGATGATTTGTGTTTGTTTCTTTGAAGGGGTAGTCCTCATTAGTCACTTCTTAGCTTTATTCTTATAAATTCATATATAATATCATAATCCTTATTTATATGATGCGAGCGCGAAGCGCAAGCTAATTTTTTGGAAATGTTAAGTATTTTTCTCTAAAATTTGAACATTCTGGGCAATGTTTGTTATCCTGAAAAAAATGTGTATGCAACTTAATAATTACTACAAACGCAAAGCGCGAGCAGAAATGAACTGATGGAAAAGATACCTGTTAAAGCTAGACTGCGTGCAGTTAGCATTTAACAATCAAATAATGCGAGCGCGAAGCGCGAGCTGATTTTTTTTTGATATTTTCAACTATAGAATGGAAATTCTAAGCACTTTTTGTATCTCAAGCAGAATAGGTATATAAGTAGACAATTGATGCGAGCGCGAAGCGCGAGCGGAAAATTTCGAGATTTAGTCCTATAATATTTACTGAATGAGACACTCTATTCATGTTTTGTAAATCATGAAAAGGATGAGTATTAATAATGCGAGCGCAAAGCGCGAGCAGAAAATTTTTACATACGTTTTGAACTGGTACATGTACCTGAACTGGTACCTGTACCTGAACTGGTACCTGGACTGCTTGCACTTAGCCATGGAGGCGTTACATATTTCATCAATCAAAAAATGCGAGCGCGACGCAAGACCTGAAAATTTCTAAAGAAAGAATGGAAAATTTTAATCAATTTTTGTAATCGTGAACAGGATAGCTATATAATTCATCAATTGATGCGAGCGCAAAGCGCGAGCAGAAAAAAAAATTGAGATTTAGACTTAAAAATGGGCCACTCTGTTCATGTTTTGTAAACAGCCATAGGCTGATCGAGGGCTTTTTACCGTGATTAAATAAAATAAATCAATCAAAATCAATGTTTTGTAAATAATGAAAAGGATGAGTAATAGGGGGTCTTCCTACATTAATAATGTGAGCACAAAAGCGCGAGCAGAAAAATTTTGATATTGTGATCTGAAAATGGATAATGATTTAAATAGAGAACAAGTTAAGTATTTGAATAAACATGCGCGCGCGTGTTTCATATTTAGACCTTGAATCTAGGCATTCTAAATACATCTTTAATCATGAAAATCATGAAACTTTGATATTCCGATCCGAAAAAAGAGTCAATTACAGCTTTATATTTCAAGCACTTTGTAGGAAAATTGTAAGGTGGATATGGATCGCACTTAATTTTTTTTTTTCATTATTATTACTTTGAGTTTTGACATAGGACCGGGACATCCTTACGACATGTCATGAAAATGATGACTGTCTTCCTATTCCTCTTGCTAAGCGCGAGATGAAACAAAAGGGACAATTTAATTATTAAATTAATATCATATTTATTAATGCCTAATGAGGGCGCGAAATCTGATGATATTATGGCATAAAAACTGGACATTTCACTTTTGTAATTAGGAATAGGATGCATCAGTTAATATATATTTAACCATTTATGCGAGCGCAAATCGCGAGCTAAAACTTTTGATAAACTGTCATGAAAAGGGGATTTTAAGGAGTTTGTTGTATAATCAATATTGAAACATACATAACTCGCCAATCAAAATGCCAGCGTGCAGCGCTAGCTGATACGTCTTGACAATCAGACCTGAAAAGGGATATTTTGAAAACTTTATGGAATACACGAAAATAATAGGTACCTGATAAATCAAAATTTGCAAGCACTCAGCGCAAGCAGCAAATGTTGATACAATTATTCAGATCATAAAACTGACATTTTACAGAGCCCTTAAAAAAAAAATTGTAAATCACACAAAATAATGAAAGATCGATTTCCGAGGTGAAATATGTTCTGTATATTGACTTCCAAACTTGATATTTGAGCTCCATATTGAACAAGATATGTAAATCACCTAACAGGCAATGCGAGCGCGAAGCGCGAGCGAAAATTTTATATAGTGGCACGAAAGATCCTTTTTATTTTCCAAGTCTGCCCCTCATCTTATGTTATGCACTCGTCGTCCTTCTCTTCTTTTTATCCTCTCTTTTCCCTCCTTTTTTCCTTTTTCCTTTTTCCTTCTTTCTTTCCCCTTTTTTCTTTTTTTGCTCCGCCAATGGGGACAAGGGGCGTGAAAATTTGACAAGCAAAAAAAAAAGGTTATCATCCCAAAAGTATGGTCATCTCGTCCCAACTCGTCCCAAAATACATGTTTTATTTCGATTTAGAATAATGTATTTCTTACCATCATAAAAGACAAAAAAAATAGTAGGGGAGACATTTGATATTGTGTCCCCCTACTATTTTGAGTAGGGGGGACAAGTCCCCCTGTCCCCCCTGGGATTTCCGCCCATGGCAGCCAGTGAGGGCACCAACTTGGATTTTCCTGTTACCCTGGAGTGCTTAAAATTATTTTCAACCAGTAAGAGGGTATTTTTGATCGTATATTTTTTTCATTTTGGGTATAGTATTCGTAAAATAATCATATTTCATCCATCTCTCTTTCACTTTCTCCGTATTTTTCTTGGTAATGATTTTTTGGTGGGAGTAGGGTTGCAAAATTCCCAGGGATTTTCTTGATGGAAACTTTCCATGGGAATAAACGGGACTTTTGTGGGAATTTTCGGAAATTTTCAGGAATTTTTAAGAAATGATGGGAATTTTCAAAAAGTAACAATTTCCTGATATTCATCTGCAGGAATTGAAAGGCGTATCCGGGCAGATGATGCTTGATAGTGCTTTGCCATCAAATTTCAAGCCAAGTATTATGCTAAAACAGTCAGACAAGGCATAATTTTAATGATTTCCATGTAAAAATTTGATTTACTGTACTTACTTTGATTAGGAGTTCAAGACCATGTCAACTCCTCAAATAGACTTAAGATTTTGATTTATCAACCCCTATAATCCCCTTATATATTGATATGATGAACAGCTTTAAAGCACAAATCACCCCAAGATGCTTTCTTCAAAGTGGCCGCCTGCGAATACTTTGAACGAAATTGTCCAGCATCAAAATTATAGTTTCGGGAATTCATTTGAGCCCAAAAAGTCTGATGTGATTTTTGTAGGTCTTATTTCGATGCCATGTATAATGAAAAAAGATGGTGCTTATCATTGAGCATATTTATGTTCAGCACCCCCAAATAAGGGAAAAGGAAATAAAATAAACAGATTTTTATCAAAATTTGTACTTTTCTTGGGCCATTTGCAACACTGATATCTATCATTATGTTCAAGCACTACCAAAACAACAGTAATTTGTATCATCCTAATGAAATAATGCATAACACTTAATGTAACTTTTGTTCAAAATTAAAAGAGTAGGTCAAACCTTACGCATATTACGTTAATTTTATTGTATTTTCCGCTTGTCCATTATCTCCTCAGCCATGTTATTTTTTGGTAGATTAAATGTTATAATGTTATTGCCATGGCAATACCTTAAGATGTTATTTATACATTTAACAACAAAAATTTTTGGCACCCTAAACTTAGTGGAAATAAATACAAAATAAGATTCTACTAGGGTATTTTTTTATCAAAGATGGTATATTCCGGGGCATAAAGTTATCCGTTGCCATGGCAACGGAACACACATTTGCAAACATTCATATCATTAAATTCAAGCATTACCTGGTCAAACATTATGTAGATTAAGTAATTTTTACATTCCACTTGTTCATTATCATTTAAACAGTATTATTTTTTGGTTTTATAAATTATATCTTAATCGGTTGCCATGGCAATGGCTAAAGATGTTATCTATGTATTAACAACAAGCATATATATGCTTAGCACCCTAAAATTAGGGGAAATGAAAGAAAAATCAGATTTTACAATATTTTTGTTTATCAAAGCTGCTGATACTTTTCTGGGGAAAATGAGCTGTTGCCATGGCAACGGGACATTTGAAACACTAATATTTATTAATAAATTCAAGTATTACCAAGGCAACATCAATCTATTATTCTAATGAACTCATCCAGAATACTTAGTGATTTTTTTGTTCAAAATTAGATGACTGGCCAAACCTTTCGCACATTGAGATATTTGTAATTGTATTTTCCACCTGTCCATAATCTTGTCATCCAAATTATCATTTTTTGTAAATTAGATATTATTTGGTTGCCATGGCAATAGCTTCAGATGTTATTTATACATTTTGCATCAAACATTTCTATGTTCAGCACACTAAGATTAGGGGAAATGCAAGAAAAATCAGATTCTACAGTCCTTTTTCTAATAAAAACTGGTACTTTCTTGGGTAAATGAGCCGTTGCTATGGCAACCGGTCATTTGCAACATTGATATTTATCATTGAATTCAAGTATTACCAAGGCAACATAAACGTTTATCATTCTAATTAGTTCATGCAGATCACTCACTGTATTATTTCCCCTAAATTGATTGAGTAGGTCAAACCTTATGCATGTACATTAAGTGAATTTTCATTGTATTTTTCACCTGTCCATAACCTTGTCATCCATGTTTTTTTTTATTAGATGTTATCTGGTTGCCATGGCAATGGCTTAAGATGTTATATTTATAAAGTTAGTCACAAACATATCTCGATTAATACCTTAAAATTATTGAAAGTGGAATGATGATCATACATGTATTCTACATTTTTATCAGTATTTTTACCTTTCTAGAGGGAAATAAGCTGTTGCCATGGCAACGGACACTTTGCAATATTGTTTTTTTTAAGTTTAATTCAAGCATTACCAAGGCAACATAATTTTTTATCTTTTTAAGAACTCCTGCAGAACACTTTCTGTATTTTTTGTTCAAATGAGGGGGTAAAACTTAAGCATACAGATCAAGTCAATTCTTATTGTATTTTCCACCTGTCCATTGTCTTGTCAACCATGTTATTTTTGTAAATTAGATGTTATTGGGTTGCCATGGCAATGGCTTGAGATGTAATTGATATATTTAGCAACCAAAATATCTTTGTTTAACACTATAAAATTAGGGAAAATTAGAGATAAATCATGTTCTACAACGTTTTTTTAATCAAAAATTTCATTTTCCTGGGGAAAAACAAGCCGTTGCCATGGCAACGGACCAATTGGAACTATCTTGGTGATCTTGAATATTTCTAAATTTCATATGTATTCAATTGAAAGCCTGAAAATTATAATTTTGGTCACCTATATCATGTTTATTTACCATTTACATGGGAATGTATGTTATTTTTGAGAAATTAATCCGTTGCCATGGCAACGGCCGAAAATGGCATTTATAAATTTACCTCCCATCTTTAAAATAAATCTTACGGCATATACTAATACTTGTGAAAGTTTCATGCTTTAGTCATAATTTGCACAATTGTTCGGCTAATCCGCTCTACTAGTATATGAATATCTGAAATTATTCATATAAATATCTGAAATTATCCCCTAATCATTCTTGACCTACATTGCAATATACGCAAAGATAAAATTCATTTAATCTCGGATTAATTTATATCATTATCTAGTCATTAATTAAAATCAACAGCATTCTTTCTTGCTCATGTGGTGGCTCTGAAAAGAGCCGTTATTTGTAGTCATAACCATATGGTTAGATTAGCCGCCGAAACCGTACAGAGTACGGCCCTGCCTCTTTAGTGCATAGACCACGTCCATGGCTGTGACAGTCTTGCGCTTGGCATGCTCACAGTAGGTGACGGCATCACGGATGACATTCTCCAAGAAGACTTTCAGTACACCGCGTGTCTCTTCGTAGATGAGACCAGAGATCCTCTTGACTCCACCTCTTCTTGCTAGACGGCGGATAGCAGGCTTCGTGATACCTTGGATGTTGTCTCGGAGAACCTTGCGATGACGCTTGGCACCACCCTTTCCGAGACCCTTTCCTCCTTTTCCGCGACCTGACATCTTGATGAATGAGAGCTAGTTGTGTACGATACTGAAGACTGGATGTTACGCTGAGCGAATGAGTTAAAAAGCGAGAGCAGCGGCAATTGTGGTCGGATTGCGGACGTGGGTGACGAAATTCGTCACCGCGCCGACCCGCCGGCGAATTCAGAGCGCCCCCTTGTGCCGACGCCGATATAATTTCTGAAAAGAGTCCCCGCCCTGAAAACGCACGGAATAATGATCCTTCGGGGGGAAAAAATCGCATAATTTTCGGAAGACATTGTACATAGTACTCGAATATAAGGCAATATTTCAAATGTATGCATTTTAAATCCTCCAGTAATACCGACCCCCTCATATTCTTTGCACTTGCATATATTTCGTTTTCTTCATTTTGACCTTTGATTCTGTCTCTTCGATTTTATTCATATATATATATATATATATATATTGTTTCCTATTATGTAATTTTTATAGATAGTTAGTACATATACATTTTCATACCTTTATATGTCATTCACATCCCGCCCACCATTTAAACACCCCCTTCTTTTTCATTCTTCTTATAATGTTACATTTCATAATTCCGTGGCTACTTTATAATTTGAATGAATACACAATCCTCACATTTCATCATTTTTTAAGGTTTATACCATAGGATTGCCACAATATGGACAATGCTATAAGAATATTTCTTTATATTATTTTTTTTCATACAGACAGGTATTCTTTCTTGGAAATTTGGTGGCTCTGAAAAGAGCCGTTTTGTTGGCACTGGAAAGTGGCTATGCAGAAATCACTTGGATTTCTTTGCCGCTACTTTCTTTGCTGCGGGTTTCTTGGGGTTCGAAGCCTTTGGCTTCTTGGTTACTGCCTTCTTGGGTGTCGACTTCTTGGCAGGGACTTTCTTCTTTGGTGTCTTTTTCTTTTCTTTCTTCTCAGTGGTCTTAGTCTTCTTTGCAGGCTTCTTCACTTTCTTTGGTGCTGCCTTTGCCTTCTTAGCGGCGGCTGCCTTCTGCTTCTTCTCCTTCTGGGCTGCAGATTTCGCCTTTTCCTTCTCCCGCTGTGCTTGCTGTTTGGCTCTCTCTTTCTCCTTCTTGGCCTTCTCCGCTGCTTGTGCCTTGGCTGCTTGCACATTCAACTTGAATGACCCCGAAGCACCTTTACCCTTCGTCTGCGTAAGTTTGCCCTTCTCCACACCAGCCTTTAGAGCCTTCTTGATGAATATGAGCTGTCGGTCCATCTGGACATCGAAGTTCTGCTCGATGTACTTCTTGATTGCCTGGAGCGAAGATCCATTCCGCTCCTTCAATTCGCTGATTGCTGTCATAACCATCTCAGCAGCAGGCGGATGGGTCGCTGGTTTCTTCTTAGGAGCCTTCTTGGTATCCTTCTCAGCCATCTTGGTATACGTATTTACAGTTGCGGTGTAAACAAAACAAGTGTCCCCTTCCCCGAGAAATCATCATTATACGTCATGGTTGCGTACGTGGTAGGAAACCTCCCCAGGTTGCCAGCACCACCACCACTGTGTCGCCCGCTTCACTAGCTTCACTCAAAAAAGAGTCTTCTTCTTTTTTTTTCTTCTTCTTCTCCTTCTTCTTCTTTTCTTATTCTTTTTCTTCTTCTTTTTCTTCGTCTTCTTCTTCTTTTTCTTCGTCTTCTTCTTTTCTTCTTCTTCTTATTGTTATTATCATCATCATTATTATTATTTATTATTATCATTGTTATCATCATCGTCATCATCATCATTGCCGCTTCTGTCATTTCCCTATTCGAAGACAAACTCGAATTTCTAAACGCTATTTATTTCTATATTTTTCGTCGTACCCACTTTAAAACACACGTATATGAATACATTAAAAATCTTTATCCAGTATTGTATAGCATAGTAACTACAGCTTCTCAATATAACGCCATGCAGAACACCGAGACAAGGAAAATTTCGCCACAAGGGGGCGCTCGACGACAACAACAATCTGCGACATAATATATTGTAATCTGAATAATGGTACAAGTTTTGCCATTCCAAAACTTTTTTTTGTTACTTCTTGACTTTGGTATACTACTACTGCTTCTACTACTTCTACTATTTCATCTTCGACCACACCCCTCCCATTTTTTTCAAATTTCATATTGCCAGATTTGTAAGAATCGTTTCATTTCATTTCATTTTTTACGTTTACTTCTTGAGCCTCACTGAGGTCTCGTTAACCATTTTTGCGTTATTTACCTTATTATTTGTATAGAGCCAGTAAGAGACAGAGGGATAGATAGAGAGAGAGAGAGAGAGAGAGAGGGGGGGGGGGTGTTCGACCATGTGGACATTTTGATATCGGGGAACTTTATTTTACATAAAAAACAACAAGATTCTTTCGTGAATAATTAGTGGCCCTTAAAAGGGCCGTTGTTTGGTTTGGTTTTGTAGAAGCAAGCTAGCTTGATTTTGCAGTCTTCTTTGGAAGCAACACGGCTTGGATGTTTGGCAGTACACCACCTTGGGCGATTGTCACACCACCCAATAGTTTGTTCAGTTCCTCGTCGTTGCGTACGGCGAGCTGAAGGTGACGAGGGATGATCCTTGACTTCTTGTTGTCACGAGCAGCATTGCCGGCGAGTTCCAAGATTTCGGCAGTCAGGTACTCCAGTACTGCAGCCATGTAGACGGGTGCTCCAGCGCCTACCCTCTGTGCATAACTGCCCTTGCGAAGAAATCGGTGAACACGTCCCACTGGGAACTGAAGACCAGCACGGGATGAGCGAGTCTTTGCCTTGGTTCGTGCCTTTCCACTCTTTCCTCTTCCAGACATGATGTTTTATTAATGAGATGAGACGACAGCGAATTGAAGATTAGACCGGAGCAATGTGCATTTGTGTAATGACTACTCACTGCTTTTTTCTGCCTTTTTATACGCGATGTGGCGTTCGCGTTGACCGCCGGGCTATTGTGACTATCAACCAATCAGCGGTACGCTGACCGCTGTCCGTGGTCCGGGCGCCTAAAAAAAATGAATATCGTGAATGCTGCCATCATGCGACGCATTCATTCTCATTTTGTACTTTAGCTAACCATACTCCCTCACGTGCACCACTAATCGACTGAGGAACCCAATTTAAACCTCCTCCTCCACGTGCACCACTTATTTCATTTTCTTGAAAAAAATGATGACGTGCACACCAACATTTGATATGAAATAATCGAGCACGCAACTCAATTTAGAAGCTCGTGACTATGTTGCAATATTGCTGCATAGGATCTGAGTAAAATACGATAGAATTAGCGAATACATGTATTTTATATTCTAATAACAGAATGACAAGTGAATTCTTATTTTAAAAAAATTACAAAGAAACCCACTTGAAAAAAGAAATGATTATGTACTCCATATAATATATTTATTAGGAAAAGTATACCGACTAACCTATATAAATCCTACATTCAAATAACAGAAAGGAAAACCTGGCGATTCCCCATTTCTTTTATTTGAAAAAAAATGATTAAAACTACGTATGGACTGTTCCTGTGATTTTATCAATGGTTTATTTTTTTCCTCTAATTTCAATAGGAACAGAGGGGAAGAGGGTGTCATGGTGCAAGGCACGGCAATATATGGACAGTGGCATGTGACATACGCACTCACTCTTCATCAAATACAGGTAATTACCCCCCCCCCCCTTTCTCCCGCTCCCTCTAATGAACTTTCTATATGTAATTAAAAAATCCCGACCTTATATCACGGCCCAGTATTATGTAAAATGTGCATTGTTTCTATTGTATATATCAATTATCAAAAGGATTCTGTATTTCTATTTATTATTTATATATTACATATCGTATTAATATATATTATAGCAGTGATTCTTTCGTGATGTTATGGTGGCTCTGAAAAGAGCCGTTTTGGAATGCCATACAGGCTGTAGTGCATTGGCGCTCTAGGCGCGTTCTCCGCGGATTCGACGGGCCAGCTGGATATCTTTCGGCATGATGGTAACTCTCTTGGCATGGATGGCGCACAGGTTGGTATCTTCAAATAGCCCGACCAGATAGGCCTCGCTAGCTTCTTGAAGGGCCATCACGGCGGAACTCTGGAAGCGGAGCTCTGTTTTGAAGTCCTGGGCAATCTCCCTCACTAGCCGCTGGAATGGGAGTTTTCGGATCAGAAGCTCGGTGCTTTTCTGGTAGCGGCGGATCTCTCTCAGGGCGACAGTTCCAGGCCTGTACCTATGTGGTTTTTTAACGCCTCCGGTGGCTGGAGCACTCTTCCTGGCCGCCTTGGTTGCCAACTGCTTTCGGGGAGCCTTCCCTCCGGTAGATTTGCGAGCCGTCTGCTTCGTGCGTGCCATGGTTGGTTACTTGTCTGATGGTAAGTCTGCGAATCGAACGTAGAAAACGAGATGAGTGACTGCTGCTGAAAAATGATCGCTATTTATATGAGCAACGCGAGATCCCAAACCCGACGGCGCCGTCCGCAGAGCTCTTGTGATTGGTCAGTTGGGTTGTTCTATTGTCATAACGCGCGAAGCGTGATAGGGTGCCGTCATTTATTTTTATCGGAAGGTGGCGCTGTTCATAACGGCACTGCGTGAGTGAAGACACCAATGGGGTGCCGAAGTTATAGGTAAAAGAAATTGAGGAAAAGGGGCATCATGTGTGAATGAATAATCAAGACACCACCCCCCCCCTCCTTACTCCTGCCTTCTCAAACATGCTAGTGTGGACTTTCTTTGCCTCCTGTGTCCCCCGACTCCCCTTATTCAGTATTTATTTATAACTCTATGCATGCATTCATAAACACACGAATATAGACCCGCATCAATACTTTTTTCCATGATCATGCCTAATCATCGGCACCCTTTTAGTTATTGCATTTTATTTTAATTTATTTAAGTTATTGCATTTTATTGCATCTTATTTTAATTTATTTAAGTTATTGCATTTTATTGCATCTTATTTTAATATTATTTGTTTAATATATTCCACCGTTCATTCATATGCTTATTTATTCCTTATTTACGCTTATTTATTATCATAATGCTTATCATAATGCTTATACTACATAATGCATTCTTTCTTGAATATTTGTGTGGCCCTGAAAAGGGCCGTTGTTTGTACAGAGAGTAGAACTCTCTCTATTTAGATGTGGTATACTTCGTCACCGCTTTGGTGCCCTCACTCACGGCGTGCTTAGCAAGCTCCCCTGGAAGAAGTAGGCGGACAGCGGTCTGGATCTCACGACTGCTGATGGTTGACTTCTTGTTGTATTTGGCCAGCCGAGAAGATTCGCCGGCAATTCGCTCAAAGATGTCGTTGACGAAGCTGTTCATGATCGTCATGGCCCGGCTAGAGATTCCAGTATCGGGGTGAACCTGCTTGAGGACCTTGTAGATGTAGATTCCGTAGCTCTCCTTCCTTTTCCTGTGCCTTTTCTTGCCACCGCTGGGCCGGGGCGCCTTGACTGCTTTCTTGGAACCTTTCTTGGCAACTTGACCTGTTGGAGCCATGATGAATGTAAGCTGGTATGTGAAGAATGTAGCGAAACGTGTGCGTCGATCAGATATTCTGTTGCTAATGCGAGTGCACCGTCCCAATAGCCCTATTTATACACCGCGTCCGGGTGCGGCGCGGTTCGGTCCGTATGCAAATGAGCCCCGGTCTTTCATTCATTGGCCAATTGGCGTGCACCACTTATTTCATTTTCTTGAAAAAAATGATGACGTGCACACCAACATTTGATATGAAATAATCGAGCACGCAACTCAATTTAGAAGCTCGTGACTATGTTGCAATATTGCTGCATAGGATCTGAGTAAAATACGATAGAATTAGCGAATACATGTATTTTATATTCTAATAACAGAATGACAAGTGAATTCTTATTTTAAAAAAATTACAAAGAAACCCACTTGAAAAAAGAAATGATTATGTACTCCATATAATATCTTTATTAGGAAAAGTATACCGACTAACCTATATAAATCCTACATTCAAATAACAGAAAGGAAAACCTGGCGATTCCCCATTTCTTTTATTTGAAAAAAAAATGATTAAAACTACGTATGGACTGTTCCTGTGATTTTATCAATGGTTTATTTTTTTCCTCTAATTTCAATAGGAACAGAGGGGAAGAGGGTGTCATGGTGCAAGGCACGGCAATATATGGACAGTGGCATGTGACATACGCACTCACTCTTCATCAAATACAGGTAATTACCACCCCCCCCCCCTTTCTCCCGCTCCCTCTAATGAACTTTCTATATGTAATTAAAAAATCCCGACCTTATATCACGGCCCAGTATTATGTAAAATGTGCATTGTTTCTATTGTATATATCAATTATCAAAAGGATTCTGTATTTCTATTTATTATTTATATATTACATATCGTATTAATATATATTATAGCAGTGATTCTTTCGTGATGTTATGGTGGCTCTGAAAAGAGCCGTTTTGGAATGCCATCACCTACTGTGAGCACGCCAAGCGGAAGACTGTCACAGCCATGGACGTGGTCTATGCACTGAAAAGGCAGGGCCGCACCCTGTACGGTTTTGGCGGCTAGTCTAAACCTACGGTTATGGCTAGAAATAACGGCTCTTTTCAGAGCCACCACATGATCAAGAAAGAATGTTGTTGATTTAAAGTAGATGAATGATTAGATAATCAGTACTATAACAATATAAATCAATCTAGGAATTACTATAAATCTAATCTTTCATACTTACATTATCATCATATAGTATCAAATTACCATTGCCTTATATACAGAGTGAGAATGACATGTGAGTACCCAAAGAGGTGCTATTACATAGCAACAAGGTGCCAAAAAATGCCGGTTTTATTTTTCGTGACCAATAAAGAAAAAATATTAATCATGTATCGCTGTGCTCTAACATTGGTAGACTACGTTTTGATCATAAGCTAGGAATAACACGGCAGCAATACCAATATGTATGTATCACGTGCGTCCAAAGGAAATAAACGACAATGATATAGATATAAATCATTACTTCTTATGCAAAGTCTTAATTTCTTTCAATCGATCGAACGGCTGTAGATATACTTGGGATGGGGTGAGGTAGGAAGAGAAATGGGGGGGGGGGGGGAAGAATGAGTAGCATAAAAAAAGAAAGAATTGAAGAAAAAAAAAGAGATAAAAGACGGCCTCCGCCCCTGATTATCCAGGTCGCTCTTTCGTCAGATTTTGCTACCTGAAAAAACCCGGCTAAACTCCTTATTGTAATTTCAGTAAAAACAGATAATAAAGTGTGTTTCCCCCAATATCATTAAAAGCATGAAATTTTCACGAAGGGTTTGGACTGTAATAGAGAAATGAATTGATATTTATCGAGGTGCATTTAAAAATACATGAATTTCTATTTTGACTGGTTCACATGAAGGCATTTTCCTATGTCCTGATGAAAAAAAAATTCATGAGTAAAACTGAAGAAAATATAACAATATTCAATTTTCATTACCCGCACTTAAAAACGAGGTTTTATTTTTTGAAAATTCACCAGGAAAGGGGGATTATTTTCATTCGACCTGATAATAATATTATTGTACAAGCTGTAACGACATATCGCCATTTTTCGTCAGTACTACATCACATCAGGTCGTCACTTTCCTACGTGGATATTAATTTAAAAGCATACTTAGCTCAGCATGTATCTATTATGAAATCGTGCTTAACAACAAACTGGGATGTTGTCCTGAAGAATATCTCGTTGAAAATACTATTATTAATTTTCAAAAGAGTTTTCACTGATCCCAAAAATAATAAGTTTGCCGGTCATACAAAAATAATAAGATAAAATCACCACACTCATTGCATAATAACACTTTGTCGCCATCTCTCGACCAGGGGCAGTACAGGCGCCCATTGGCCAATGAAAGACCGGGGCTCATTTGCATACGGACCGCGCCGCACCGGACCCGGACGCGGTGTATAAATAGGGCGATTGGGACGGGCCAATCGCATTAGCAATCGAATATCTAATCGGTGCACACGCTTCGTTACATTCTTCACATACCAGCTTACATTCATCATGGCTCCAACAGGTCAAGTTGCCAAGAAAGGTTCCAAGAAAGCAGTCAAGGCCCCCCGGCCCAGCGGTGGCAAGAAGAGGCACAGGAAAAGGAAGGAGAGCTACGGAATCTACATCTACAAAGTCCTTAAGCAGGTTCACCCTGATACCGGAATTTCTAGCCGGGCCATGACGATCATGAACAGCTTCGTCAACGACATCTTCGAGCGGATTGCCGGCGAATCTTCTCGGCTGGCCCAATACAACAAGAAATCTACCATCAGCAGTCGTGAGATACAGACCGCCGTGCGCCTTCTTCTTCCAGGGGAGCTTGCTAAGCACGCCGTGAGTGAGGGCACCAAAGCGGTGACGAAGTATACCACATCTAAATAGAGGGAGTTCTACTCTTCATGTACAAACAACGGCCCTTTTCAGGGCCACGCAAATATTCAAGAAAGAATGCATTATGTAGTATGAAGGAATAAATAAGCATATGAATGAACGGTCGAATAAATTAAACGAATGAAATTGTAAGTAATAATAATAGAGTAAAATGTAAGAAAATATGACAGATGAAAATGAATCTGTTGTGAAAATCAAGTTCGTGTGTACTGGGAAAGGTGCCGATGATAAGGAATGATCATGAATGATTATGCGTTTGAGAATGCATGCATGCATGCTATAGCATGCTATAAATGAATACTGAAAAATGAATACTGAATGGGGGGGGGGGGGGTATAAAGACGGAGATACGGGATGCAAAGCAAATCCTAATTAGCATTTAATTTGCGTATGTTATTGACATACAGGTAATTACCACCCCCCCCCCCCTTTCTCCCGCTCCCTCTAATGAACTTTCTATATGTAATTAAAAAATCCCGACCTTATATCACGGCCCAGTATTATGTAAAATGTGCATTGTTTCTATTGTATATATCAATTATCAAAAGGATTCTGTATTTCTATTTATTATTTATATATTACATATCGTATTAATATATATTATAGCAGTGATTCTTTCGTGATGTTATGGTGGCTCTGAAAAGAGCCGTTTTGGAATGCCATCACCTACTGTGAGCACGCCAAGCGGAAGACTGTCACAGCCATGGACGTGGTCTATGCACTGAAAAGGCAGGGCCGCACCCTGTACGGTTTTGGCGGCTAGTCTAAACCTACGGTTATGGCTAGAAATAACGGCTCTTTTCAGAGCCACCACATGATCAAGAAAGAATGTTGTTGATTTAAAGTAGATGAATGATTAGATAATCAGTACTATAACAATATAAATCAATCTAGGAATTACTATAAATCTAATCTTTCATACTTACATTATCATCATATAGTATCAAATTACCATTGCCTTATATACAGAGTGAGAATGACATGTGAGTACCCAAAGAGGTGCTATTACATAGCAACAAGGTGCCAAAAAATGCCGGTTTTATTTTTCGTGACCAATAAAGAAAAAATATTAATCATGTATCGCTGTGCTCTTACATTGGTAGACTACGTTTTGATCATAAGCTAGGAATAACACGGCAGCAATACCAATATGTATGTATCACGTGCGTCCAAAGGAAATAAACGACAATGATATAGATATAAATCATTACTTCTTATGCAAAGTCTTAATTTCTTTCAATCGATCGAACGGCTGTAGATATACTTGGGATGGGGTGAGGTAGGAAGAGAAATGGGGGGGGGGAAGAATGAGTAGCATAAAAAAAGAAAGAATTGAAGAAAAAAAAAGAGATAAAAGACGGCCTCCGCCCCTGATTATCCAGGTCGCTCTTTCGTCAGATTTTGCTACCTGAAAAAACCCGGCTAAACTCCTTATTGTAATTTCAGTAAAAACAGATAATAAAGTGTGTTTCCCCCAATATCATTAAAAGCATGAAATTTTCACGAAGGGTTTGGACTGTAATAGAGAAATGAATTGATATTTATCGAGGTGCATTTAAAAATACATGAATTTCTATTTTGACTGGTTCACATGAAGGCATTTTCCTATGTCCTGATGAAAAAAAAATTCATGAGTAAAACTGAAGAAAATATAACAATATTCAATTTTCATTACCCTCACTTAAAAACGAGGTTTTATTTTTTGAAAATTCACCAGGAAAGGGGGATTATTTTCATTCGACCTGATAATAATATTATTGTACAAGCTGTAACGACATATCGCCATTTTTCGTCAGTACTACATCACATCAGGTCGTCACTTTCCTACGTGGATATTAATTTAAAAGCATACTTAGCTCAGCATGTATCTATTATGAAATCGTGCTTAACAACAAACTGGGATGTTGTCCTGAAGAATATCTCGTTGAAAATACTATTATTAATTTTCAAAAGAGTTTTCACTGATCCCAAAAATAATAAGTTTGCCGGTCATACAAAAATAATAAGATAAAATCACCACACTCATTGCATAATAACACTTTGTCGCCATCTCTCGACCAGGGGCAGTACAGGCGCCCATTGGCCAATGAAAGACCGGGGCTCATTTGCATACGGACCGCGCCGCACCGGACCCGGACGCGGTGTATAAATAGGGCGATTGGGACGGGCCAATCGCATTAGCAATCGAATATCTAATCGGTGCACACGCTTCGTTACATTCTTCACATACCAGCTTACATTCATCATGGCTCCAACAGGTCAAGTTGCCAAGAAAGGTTCCAAGAAAGCAGTCAAGGCCCCCCGGCCCAGCGGTGGCAAGAAGAGGCACAGGAAAAGGAAGGAGAGCTACGGAATCTACATCTACAAAGTCCTTAAGCAGGTTCACCCTGATACCGGAATTTCTAGCCGGGCCATGACGATCATGAACAGCTTCGTCAACGACATCTTCGAGCGGATTGCCGGCGAATCTTCTCGGCTGGCCCAATACAACAAGAAATCTACCATCAGCAGTCGTGAGATACAGACCGCCGTGCGCCTTCTTCTTCCAGGGGAGCTTGCTAAGCACGCCGTGAGTGAGGGCACCAAAGCGGTGACGAAGTATACCACATCTAAATAGAGGGAGTTCTACTCTTCATGTACAAACAACGGCCCTTTTCAGGGCCACGCAAATATTCAAGAAAGAATGCATTATGTAGTATGAAGGAATAAATAAGCATATGAATGAACGGTCGAATAAATTAAACGAATGAAATTGTAAGTAATAATAATAGAGTAAAATGTAAGAAAATATGACAGATGAAAATGAATCTGTTGTGAAAATCAAGTTCGTGTGTACTGGGAAAGGTGCCGATGATAAGGAATGATCATGAATGATTATGCGTTTGAGAATGCATGCATGCATGCTATAGCATGCTATAAATGAATACTGAAAAATGAATACTGAATGGGGGGGGGGGGGTATAAAGACGGAGATACGGGATGCAAAGCAAATCCTAATTAGCATTTAATTTGCGTATGTTATTGACATACAGGTAATTACCACCCCCCCCCCCTTTCTCCCGCTCCCTCTAATGAACTTTCTATATGTAATTAAAAAATCCCGACCTTATATCACGGCCCAGTATTATGTAAAATGTGCATTGTTTCTATTGTATATATCAATTATCAAAAGGATTCTGTATTTCTATTTATTATTTATATATTACATATCGTATTAATATATATTATAGCAGTGATTCTTTCGTGATGTTATGGTGGCTCTGAAAAGAGCCGTTTTGGAATGCCATCACCTACTGTGAGCACGCCAAGCGGAAGACTGTCACAGCCATGGACGTGGTCTATGCACTGAAAAGGCAGGGCCGCACCCTGTACGGTTTTGGCGGCTAGTCTAAACCTACGGTTATGGCTAGAAATAACGGCTCTTTTCAGAGCCACCACATGATCAAGAAAGAATGTTGTTGATTTAAAGTAGATGAATGATTAGATAATCAGTACTATAACAATATAAATCAATCTAGGAATTACTATAAATCTAATCTTTCATACTTACATTATCATCATATAGTATCAAATTACCATTGCCTTATATACAGAGTGAGAATGACATGTGAGTACCCAAAGAGGTGCTATTACATAGCAACAAGGTGCCAAAAAATGCCGGTTTTATTTTTCGTGACCAATAAAGAAAAAATATTAATCATGTATCGCTGTGCTCTAACATTGGTAGACTACGTTTTGATCATAAGCTAGGAATAACACGGCAGCAATACCAATATGTATGTATCACGTGCGTCCAAAGGAAATAAACGACAATGATATAGATATAAATCATTACTTCTTATGCAAAGTCTTAATTTCTTTCAATCGATCGAACGGCTGTAGATATACTTGGGATGGGGTGAGGTAGGAAGAGAAATGGGGGGGGGGGGGGAAGAATGAGTAGCATAAAAAAAGAAAGAATTGAAGAAAAAAAAAGAGATAAAAGACGGCCTCCGCCCCTGATTATCCAGGTCGCTCTTTAGTCAGATTTTGCTACCTGAAAAAACCCGGCTAAACTCCTTATTGTAATTTCAGTAAAAACAGATAATAAAGTGTGTTTCCCCCAATATCATTAAAAGCATGAAATTTTCACGAAGGGTTTGGACTGTAATAGAGAAATGAATTGATATTTATCGAGGTGCATTTAAAAATACATGAATTTCTATTTTGACTGGTTCACATGAAGGCATTTTCCTATGTCCTGATGAAAAAAAAATTCATGAGTAAAACTGAAGAAAATATAACAATATTCAATTTTCATTACCCTCACTTAAAAACGAGGTTTTATTTTTTGAAAATTCACCAGGAAAGGGGGATTATTTTCATTCGACCTGATAATAATATTATTGTACAAGCTGTAACGACATATCGCCATTTTTCGTCAGTACTACATCACATCAGGTCGTCACTTTCCTACGTGGATATTAATTTAAAAGCATACTTAGCTCAGCATGTATCTATTATGAAATCGTGCTTAACAACAAACTGGGATGTTGTCCTGAAGAATATCTCGTTGAAAATACTATTATTAATTTTCAAAAGAGTTTTCACTGATCCCAAAAATAATAAGTTTGCCGGTCATACAAAAATAATAAGATAAAATCACCACACTCATTGCATAATAACACTTTGTCGCCATCTCTCGACCAGGGGCAGTACAGGCGCCCATTGGCCAATGAAAGACCGGGGCTCATTTGCATACGGACCGCGCCGCACCGGACCCGGACGCGGTGTATAAATAGGGCGATTGGGACGGGCCAATCGCATTAGCAATCGAATATCTAATCGGTGCACACGCTTCGTTACATTCTTCACATACCAGCTTACATTCATCATGGCTCCAACAGGTCAAGTTGCCAAGAAAGGTTCCAAGAAAGCAGTCAAGGCCCCCCGGCCCAGCGGTGGCAAGAAGAGGCACAGGAAAAGGAAGGAGAGCTACGGAATCTACATCTACAAAGTCCTTAAGCAGGTTCACCCTGATACCGGAATTTCTAGCCGGGCCATGACGATCATGAACAGCTTCGTCAACGACATCTTCGAGCGGATTGCCGGCGAATCTTCTCGGCTGGCCCAATACAACAAGAAATCTACCATCAGCAGTCGTGAGATACAGACCGCCGTGCGCCTTCTTCTTCCAGGGGAGCTTGCTAAGCACGCCGTGAGTGAGGGCACCAAAGCGGTGACGAAGTATACCACATCTAAATAGAGGGAGTTCTACTCTTCATGTACAAACAACGGCCCTTTTCAGGGCCACGCAAATATTCAAGAAAGAATGCATTATGTAGTATGAAGGAATAAATAAGCATATGAATGAACGGTCGAATAAATTAAACGAATGAAATTGTAAGTAATAATAATAGAGTAAAATGTAAGAAAATATGACAGATGAAAATGAATCTGTTGTGAAAATCAAGTTCGTGTGTACTGGGAAAGGTGCCGATGATAAGGAATGATCATGAATGATTATGCGTTTGAGAATGCATGCATGCATGCTATAGCATGCTATAAATGAATACTGAAAAATGAATACTGAATGGGGGGGGGGGGGTATAAAGACGGAGATACGGGATGCAAAGCAAATCCTAATTAGCATTTAATTTGCGTATGTTATTGACATACAGGTAATTACCACCCCCCCCCCTTTCTCCCGCTCCCTCTAATGAACTTTCTATATGTAATTAAAAAATCCCGACCTTATATCACGGCCCAGTATTATGTAAAATGTGCATTGTTTCTATTGTATATATCAATTATCAAAAGGATTCTGTATTTCTATTTATTATTTATATATTACATATCGTATTAATATATATTATAGCAGTGATTCTTTCGTGATGTTATGGTGGCTCTGAAAAGAGCCGTTTTGGAATGCCATCACCTACTGTGAGCACGCCAAGCGGAAGACTGTCACAGCCATGGACGTGGTCTATGCACTGAAAAGGCAGGGCCGCACCCTGTACGGTTTTGGCGGCTAGTCTAAACCTACGGTTATGGCTAGAAATAACGGCTCTTTTCAGAGCCACCACATGATCAAGAAAGAATGTTGTTGATTTAAAGTAGATGAATGATTAGATAATCAGTACTATAACAATATAAATCAATCTAGGAATTACTATAAATCTAATCTTTCATACTTACATTATCATCATATAGTATCAAATTACCATTGCCTTATATACAGAGTGAGAATGACATGTGAGTACCCAAAGAGGTGCTATTACATAGCAACAAGGTGCCAAAAAATGCCGGTTTTATTTTTCGTGACCAATAAAGAAAAAATATTAATCATGTATCGCTGTGCTCTAACATTGGTAGACTACGTTTTGATCATAAGCTAGGAATAACACGGCAGCAATACCAATATGTATGTATCACGTGCGTCCAAAGGAAATAAACGACAATGATATAGATATAAATCATTACTTCTTATGCAAAGTCTTAATTTCTTTCAATCGATCGAACGGCTGTAGATATACTTGGGATGGGGTGAGGTAGGAAGAGAAATGGGGGGGGGGGGGAAGAATGAGTAGCATAAAAAAAGAAAGAATTGAAGAAAAAAAAAGAGATAAAAGACGGCCTCCGCCCCTGATTATCCAGGTCGCTCTTTAGTCAGATTTTGCTACCTGAAAAAACCCGGCTAAACTCCTTATTGTAATTTCAGTAAAAACAGATAATAAAGTGTGTTTCCCCCAATATCATTAAAAGCATGAAATTTTCACGAAGGGTTTGGACTGTAATAGAGAAATGAATTGATATTTATCGAGGTGCATTTAAAAATACATGAATTTCTATTTTGACTGGTTCACATGAAGGCATTTTCCTATGTCCTGATGAAAAAAAAATTCATGAGTAAAACTGAAGAAAATATAACAATATTCAATTTTCATTACCCTCACTTAAAAACGAGGTTTTATTTTTTGAAAATTCACCAGGAAAGGGGGATTATTTTCATTCGACCTGATAATAATATTATTGTACAAGCTGTAACGACATATCGCCATTTTTCGTCAGTACTACATCACATCAGGTCGTCACTTTCCTACGTGGATATTAATTTAAAAGCATACTTAGCTCAGCATGTATCTATTATGAAATCGTGCTTAACAACAAACTGGGATGTTGTCCTGAAGAATATCTCGTTGAAAATACTATTATTAATTTTCAAAAGAGTTTTCACTGATCCCAAAAATAATAAGTTTGCCGGTCATACAAAAATAATAAGATAAAATCACCACACTCATTGCATAATAACACTTTGTCGCCATCTCTCGACCAGGGGCAGTACAGGCGCCCATTGGCCAATGAAAGACCGGGGCTCATTTGCATACGGACCGCGCCGCACCGGACCCGGACGCGGTGTATAAATAGGGCGATTGGGACGGGCCAATCGCATTAGCAATCGAATATCTAATCGGTGCACACGCTTCGTTACATTCTTCACATACCAGCTTACATTCATCATGGCTCCAACAGGTCAAGTTGCCAAGAAAGGTTCCAAGAAAGCAGTCAAGGCCCCCCGGCCCAGCGGTGGCAAGAAGAGGCACAGGAAAAGGAAGGAGAGCTACGGAATCTACATCTACAAAGTCCTTAAGCAGGTTCACCCTGATACCGGAATTTCTAGCCGGGCCATGACGATCATGAACAGCTTCGTCAACGACATCTTCGAGCGGATTGCCGGCGAATCTTCTCGGCTGGCCCAATACAACAAGAAATCTACCATCAGCAGTCGTGAGATACAGACCGCCGTGCGCCTTCTTCTTCCAGGGGAGCTTGCTAAGCACGCCGTGAGTGAGGGCACCAAAGCGGTGACGAAGTATACCACATCTAAATAGAGGGAGTTCTACTCTTCATGTACAAACAACGGCCCTTTTCAGGGCCACGCAAATATTCAAGAAAGAATGCATTATGTAGTATGAAGGAATAAATAAGCATATGAATGAACGGTCGAATAAATTAAACGAATGAAATTGTAAGTAATAATAATAGAGTAAAATGTAAGAAAATATGACAGATGAAAATGAATCTGTTGTGAAAATCAAGTTCGTGTGTACTGGGAAAGGTGCCGATGATAAGGAATGATCATGAATGATTATGCGTTTGAGAATGCATGCATGCATGCTATAGCATGCTATAAATGAATACTGAAAAATGAATACTGAATGGGGGGGGGGGGTATAAAGACGGAGATACGGGATGCAAAGCAAATCCTAATTAGCATTTAATTTGCGTATGTTATTGACAAGACCGGGGTCTTGATTTTTCATTGACTCATGATGTCCCCGTTCCCTAGTTTCTTACATGTTGTTACCTTCTCAAAAAAAAAAAACATCCAGAATCGGTCGCCCCGTGAATTTAGTTTACTATTACCGTAGTGAAATTCGTCACCCCTTTGGTGCCTTTACTCACGCAGTGCCGTTGTGCACAGCGCCACCACCATACCACGCTTCGCGCGTTATGACAATAGAGCAACACAACTGACCAATCACGAGAGCTCTGCGGACGGTGCCGTTGGGTTTGGGATCTCTCGGAGCTCTTATAAATAGCGGTCATATTTTCAGCGGCAGTCACTCATCTCGTCTTCTACGTTCGATTCGCAGACTTACCATCAGACAAGTAACCAACCATGGCACGCACCAAGCAGACGGCTCGCAAATCTACCGGAGGGAAGGCTCCCAGAAAGCAGTTGGCAACCAAGGCGGCCAGGAAGAGTGCCCCAGCCACCGGGGGAGTTAAAAAGCCACATAGGTACAGGCCTGGAACTGTCGCCCTGAGAGAGATTCGCCGCTACCAGAAGAGCACCGAGCTTCTGATCCGAAAACTCCCATTCCAGCGTCTAGTGAGGGAGATTGCCCAGGACTTCAAAACAGAGCTCCGCTTCCAGAGTTCCGCCGTGATGGCCCTTCAAGAAGCTAGCGAAGCCTATCTGGTCGGGCTATTTGAAGACACCAACCTGTGCGCCATCCATGCTAAGAGGGTTACCATCATGCCGAAAGATATCCAGCTGGCCCGTCGAATCCGTGGAGAACGCGCCTAGAGCGCCAATGCACTACAGCCTGTAGGGCATATAACCAAACGGCTCTTTTCAGAGCCACCATAACATCACGAAAGAATCACTGATATTATATGCAGTATATATATGAATAATTGGTAAAAATAATGAATCCCTGGGGTAATTGAAATATTAAATAGATATAATGTACATCATACATATAACTTTGATCAAAATAGTGGTTGTGAGGGGGGGGGGTAATTACCTGTAGTCGCATGAAGAGTGAGTGCGTATGTCACATGCCACTGTCACTGCTTGTCCTTATCTTGTACCATGACATCCTCCTCCCTCTTTCCTATTGAAATACAAAAAAATATATAGGAAATAAATAAATTACTGATAAAATCACCATAACAGTATATACACGCAGTCTTTATCATTTTTATTATTTTTAATATATAAAACAAACGTGGAATCACAAGCCTTCGCTTTCGGTTGTTTGATGATTTTGAAAGTAGGATTTATATAAGTTAGTTGGTATACTTGTTCTAATAAATATATTCCAGGGGTACATACTTTTTTCAAGTAGATCTCTTTGTAATTTTATTTGAATAAGAATTCACTTGCTATTCTGTTAATGAAATATAAAGTCAAAATAGATTCATGTATTCGTTATTGTATCGTATTTTGTTCAGGTAGGTATATCATGCAGCCATATTGCCACACAGTACACCACGAGCTTCCAAAATTGAGTTGTGTGTTCGATTATTTGAGGGATCATAATAAATTTTGGTGTGCACGTCATTATAATTTTTTCAAGAAAATGAAATAAATGGTGCACAGGAAAAGGTAGGGTTAGGGATAGTAACAGATGAGAAGGATTCGCCGCAAGATGGCAGCAGTCACAAATATTGATTTTTGTTTCAGAGGCCGGACTGGCGACGGCGGTCAGCGAACCGTTGATTGGACAATAGTCGCAATACCCCGGCGGTAAATGCGAACGCCACATCGCGTATAAAAAGGCAGAAAAAAGCGCTGAGGAGTCATTACACGAATGCACACTGCTCCGGTCTGATCTTCAACTCGCTATCGGTTCATCTCATCAGTAAAACATCATGTCTGGAAGAGGAAAGAGTGGAAAGGCCCGAACCAAGGCAAAGACTCGCTCATCCCGTGCTGGTCTTCAGTTCCCAGTGGGACGTGTTCACCGATTTCTTCGAAAGGGCAGCTATGCACAGAGGGTAGGCGCTGGAGCACCCGTCTACATGGCTGCAGTACTGGAGTACCTGACTGCCGAAATCTTGGAACTCGCCGGTAATGCTGCTCGTGACAACAAGAAGTCTAGGATCATCCCTCGTCACCTTCAGCTCGCCGTACGCAACGACGAGGAACTGAACAAACTCTTGGGTGGTGTGACAATCGCACAAGGTGGCGTACTGCCAAACATCCAAGCCGTGTTGCTTCCAAAGAAAACCGCTAAATCAAGCTAGTTTGCCTCGGCGAACCCCCATTTCAACGGCCCTTATCAGGGCCACCAAATATTCACGAAAGAATTGTTTTGTTTTCATTGGTATCCATCCCTCTTTCTCTCTCACTAACTCTATACAGATAAGGTACATGATGTGACTGATAAGAAAGATGAATTATGTCCAGTCATTTTAAGGATTTCAAATGAATACTGACAAATAATTTAGAAGATAAATGATGTCAAATAACTAAATAGAGTTCAGGGAGGCTCAACATGTTAATTTGAATAGAATTCCTAACAATTTAGTAACATGAAATTTCAAATAACGGGGGTGCGCTGGAAGGAATAATATGCATAGACGTAGAAGAAGAAGAAGAAGTAGTAGTAGTAGTAGTAGTAGTAGTAAGAGTAGTAGTAGTAGTAGTAAGAGTAGTAGTAGTAATAGTAGTAAGAGTAGTAGTAGTAGTAGTAGTAGTAAGAGTAGTAGTAGTAATAGTAGTAGTAGTAGTAGTAGTAGTAGCAATAGTAGTAGTAAGAGTAGTAATAGTAGTAGTAGTAGCATTTGTAGTAGTAGTAGTAGTAGTAGTAGTGGTATATCAAACTCAGGAAGTCCTAAACTATCGTCATAACGAGTGCCAAAGTTTCTTCAATCATTCAGATTACAGTAAATGTCACACATTCTTGATGTCGACCAACGCCCCCTTGTGGCGAGTTTTTCCTAGTCTCGGTGTTCTGGCATTAAAATCAGTAGCTGTATTTACTACGCCATGATGGTAATACCGAACAAAGATTTTTTAAATGTTTTATCAATGATAGCATGCGGACGAATATAAAAGGACATGTGCATGTTTATGGGCGAAAAATCTGTAAAAAATAATAATAATATAGAAATATCGTTACAAATTGCCTTCGAAAAGGAAAATAACGGGAGGGGTATTTGGTAATAATAAGTAGAAGAAGAATAATAGGAAGAGGAAGAACAGGGAAAAGGGAAGAGGAAGAAGAATCTACTCATGTTAGCAGAAGCCCTAGTAAAATGGGCAACACAGTAGTGGGGCGGGCAGGCTGGGGAGGTTTCCTACCACGTACGCAACCATGACGTATAATGATCATTTCGCGGTGAGGCGGGCACTTGTTTTGTTCACGCCGCAACTGTACAGACGTATACCAAAATGGCTGAGAAGGACACCAAGAATGCTCCTAAGAAGAAACCAGCGACCCATCCGCCTGCTGCTGAGATGGTCATGACAGCAATCACCGAACTGAAGGAGCGGAATGGATCTTCGCTGCAGGCAATCAAGAAGTACATCGAGCAGAACTTCGATGTCCAGATGGACCGACAGCTCATATTCATCAAGAGGGCTCTGAAGGCTGGTGTGGTGAAGGGCAAACTTACGCAGACGAAGGGTAAAGGTGCTTCGGGGTCATTCAAGTTGAATGTGCAAGCAGCCAAGGCACAGGCAGTGGAGAAGGCCAAGAAGGAAAAGGAGAAGGTCAAGAAGGAGAAAGAGAAGGAGAAGGCCAAGGCGAAAGCTGCAGCCCAGAAGGAGAAAAGGCAGAAGGCAGCCGCCGCTAAGAAGGCAAAGGCAGCACCAAAGAAAGTGAAGAAGCCAGTAAAGAAGACTACTGAGAAGAAAGAGAAGAAAAAGACACCAAAGAAGAAAGTCCCTGCCAAGAAATCGACACCCAAGAAGGCGACCAAGAAGGCGGTAGCCAAGAAGCCAAAGGCTTCGAACCCCAAGAAACCCGCGGCAAAGAAGGTGACAAAGAAATCCAAGTGATTTCTGGATAGCCACTTTCCAGTGCCAACCAAACGGCTCTTTTCAGAGCCACCACATTTCCATGAAAGAATACTTGTCTCAATGAAATAATAATAACAGTAATAATAACAACAAAAATAATAATGATAATAAACATTATTTATAGTATGAACCATTCTGTGACCACCCGCACTGGTATAAGTCGGATTCTAATGCAAAAAAATTAAAGAATGAAGATTATATATTTATTAAATGGCAAGGTAATTGGACACTATTATCATATTATAAGAAGGAGGAACAAGGGGGCGGGATGTGAATGACGTATAATGTATAAAAATGTATATGAAACTAATTATATATGAAGTTAACATATATCGTGGAAAAAAAATAACACGAAGAGAAAGGAAGAAAACGTAAGAAATAAATAATGCAAAGAAAATGAACTGGAGAGGGAGATGGGTATTATTGGTGAAATTTAAGATGTTGCCTTATATTTGAGTACTATTGACAATATCTTCCGAAAATTATGCATTTTGTTTTTTTCCTAAGGGTCATTATTCCGTGCGTTTTCAGGGCGGGGGGGGGGGGGGGGACTCTTTCAGAAATCATATCGGCATCGGCACAAGGGGGCGCTCTGACGTGAGTGCCATTCGCCGCCGGGTCGGCGCGGTGACGAGTTTCGTCACCCACGTCCGCAATCTGACCACAATAGCCGCTGTTCTCGCAAATTACCTCATTCGCTCAGCGTAACATCCAGTCTTCAGTATCGTACACAACTAGCTCTCATAAATCAAGATGTCAGGTCGCGGAAAAGGAGGAAAGGGTCTTGGAAAGGGTGGTGCCAAGCGTCATCGCAAGGTTCTACGAGACAACATCCAAGGTATCACGAAGCCTGCTATCCGCCGTCTAGCAAGAAGAGGTGGAGTCAAAAGAATCTCTGGTCTCATCTACGAAGAGACACGCGGTGTACTGAAAGTCTTCTTGGAGAATGTCATCCGTGATGCCGTCACCTACTGTGAGCACGCCAAGCGGAAGACTGTCACAGCCATGGACGTGGTCTATGCACTGAAAAGGCAGGGCCGCACCCTGTACGGTTTTGGCGGCTAGTCTAAACCTACGGTTATGGCTAGAAATAACGGCTCTTTTCAGAGCCACCACATGATCAAGAAAGAATGTTGTTGATTTAAAGTAGATGAATGATTAGATAATCAGTACTATAACAATATAAATCAATCTAGGAATTACTATAAATCTAATCTTTCATACTTACATTATCATCATATAGTATCAAATTACCATTGCCTTATATACAGAGTGAGAATGACATGTGAGTACCCAAAGAGGTGCTATTACATAGCAACAAGGTGCCAAAAAATGCCGGTTTTATTTTTCGTGACCAATAAAGAAAAAATATTAATCATGTATCGCTGTGCTCTAACATTGGTAGACTACGTTTTGATCATAAGCTAGGAATAACACGGCAGCAATACCAATATGTATGTATCACGTGCGTCCAAAGGAAATAAACGACAATGATATAGATATAAATCATTACTTCTTATGCAAAGTCTTAATTTCTTTCAATCGATCGAACGGCTGTAGATATACTTGGGATGGGGTGAGGTAGGAAGAGAAATGGGGGGGGGGAAGAATGAGTAGCATAAAAAAAGAAAGAATTGAAGAAAAAAAAAGAGATAAAAGACGGCCTCCGCCCCTGATTATCCAGGTCGCTCTTTAGTCAGATTTTGCTACCTGAAAAAACCCGGCTAAACTCCTTATTGTAATTTCAGTAAAAACAGATAATAAAGTGTGTTTCCCCCAATATCATTAAAAGCATGAAATTTTCACGAAGGGTTTGGACTGTAATAGAGAAATGAATTGATATTTATCGAGGTGCATTTAAAAATACATGAATTTCTATTTTGACTGGTTCACATGAAGGCATTTTCCTATGTCCTGATGAAAAAAAAATTCATGAGTAAAACTGAAGAAAATATAACAATATTCAATTTTCATTACCCTCACTTAAAAACGAGGTTTTATTTTTTGAAAATTCACCAGGAAAGGGGGATTATTTTCATTCGACCTGATAATAATATTATTGTACAAGCTGTAACGACATATCGCCATTTTTCGTCAGTACTACATCACATCAGGTCGTCACTTTCCTACGTGGATATTAATTTAAAAGCATACTTAGCTCAGCATGTATCTATTATGAAATCGTGCTTAACAACAAACTGGGATGTTGTCCTGAAGAATATCTCGTTGAAAATACTATTATTAATTTTCAAAAGAGTTTTCACTGATCCCAAAAATAATAAGTTTGCCGGTCATACAAAAATAATAAGATAAAATCACCACACTCATTGCATAATAACACTTTGTCGCCATCTCTCGACCAGGGGCAGTACAGGCGCCCATTGGCCAATGAAAGACCGGGGCTCATTTGCATACGGACCGCGCCGCACCGGACCCGGACGCGGTGTATAAATAGGGCGATTGGGACGGGCCAATCGCATTAGCAATCGAATATCTAATCGGTGCACACGCTTCGTTACATTCTTCACATACCAGCTTACATTCATCATGGCTCCAACAGGTCAAGTTGCCAAGAAAGGTTCCAAGAAAGCAGTCAAGGCCCCCCGGCCCAGCGGTGGCAAGAAGAGGCACAGGAAAAGGAAGGAGAGCTACGGAATCTACATCTACAAAGTCCTTAAGCAGGTTCACCCTGATACCGGAATTTCTAGCCGGGCCATGACGATCATGAACAGCTTCGTCAACGACATCTTCGAGCGGATTGCCGGCGAATCTTCTCGGCTGGCCCAATACAACAAGAAATCTACCATCAGCAGTCGTGAGATACAGACCGCCGTGCGCCTTCTTCTTCCAGGGGAGCTTGCTAAGCACGCCGTGAGTGAGGGCACCAAAGCGGTGACGAAGTATACCACATCTAAATAGAGGGAGTTCTACTCTTCATGTACAAACAACGGCCCTTTTCAGGGCCACGCAAATATTCAAGAAAGAATGCATTATGTAGTATGAAGGAATAAATAAGCATATGAATGAACGGTCGAATAAATTAAACGAATGAAATTGTAAGTAATAATAATAGAGTAAAATGTAAGAAAATATGACAGATGAAAATGAATCTGTTGTGAAAATCAAGTTCGTGTGTACTGGGAAAGGTGCCGATGATAAGGAATGATCATGAATGATTATGCGTTTGAGAATGCATGCATGCATGCTATAGCATGCTATAAATGAATACTGAAAAATGAATACTGAATGGGGGGGGGGGGTATAAAGACGGAGATACGGGATGCAAAGCAAATCCTAATTAGCATTTAATTTGCGTATGTTATTGACAAGACCGGGGTCTTGATTTTTCATTGACTCATGATGTCCCCGTTCCCTAGTTTCTTACATGTTGTTACCTTCTCAAAAAAAAAAAACATCCAGAATCGGTCGCCCCGTGAATTTAGTTTACTATTACCGTAGTGAAATTCGTCACCCCTTTGGTGCCTTTACTCACGCAGTGCCGTTGTGCACAGCGCCACCACCATACCACGCTTCGCGCGTTATGACAATAGAGCAACACAACTGACCAATCACGAGAGCTCTGCGGACGGTGCCGTTGGGTTTGGGATCTCTCGGAGCTCTTATAAATAGCGGTCATATTTTCAGCGGCAGTCACTCATCTCGTCTTCTACGTTCGATTCGCAGACTTACCATCAGACAAGTAACCAACCATGGCACGCACCAAGCAGACGGCTCGCAAATCTACCGGAGGGAAGGCTCCCAGAAAGCAGTTGGCAACCAAGGCGGCCAGGAAGAGTGCCCCAGCCACCGGGGGAGTTAAAAAGCCACATAGGTACAGGCCTGGAACTGTCGCCCTGAGAGAGATTCGCCGCTACCAGAAGAGCACCGAGCTTCTGATCCGAAAACTCCCATTCCAGCGTCTAGTGAGGGAGATTGCCCAGGACTTCAAAACAGAGCTCCGCTTCCAGAGTTCCGCCGTGATGGCCCTTCAAGAAGCTAGCGAAGCCTATCTGGTCGGGCTATTTGAAGACACCAACCTGTGCGCCATCCATGCTAAGAGGGTTACCATCATGCCGAAAGATATCCAGCTGGCCCGTCGAATCCGTGGAGAACGCGCCTAGAGCGCCAATGCACTACAGCCTGTAGGGCATATAACCAAACGGCTCTTTTCAGAGCCACCATAACATCACGAAAAAATCACTGATATTATATGCAGTATATATATGAATAATTGGTAAAAATAATGAATCCCTGGGGTAATTGAAATATTAAATAGATATAATGTACATCATACATATAACTTTGATCAAAATAGTGGTTGTGAGGGGGGGGGGGGTAATTACCTGTAGTCGCATGAAGAGTGAGTGCGTATGTCACATGCCACTGTCACTGCTTGTCCTTATCTTGTACCATGACATCCTCCTCCCTCTTTCCTATTGAAATACAAAAAAATATATAGGAAATAAATAAATTACTGATAAAATCACCATAACAGTATATACACGCAGTCTTTATCATTTTTATTATTTTTAATATATAAAACAAACGTGGAATCACAAGCCTTCGCTTTCGGTTGTTTGATGATTTTGAAAGTAGGATTTATATAAGTTAGTTGGTATACTTGTTCTAATAAATATATTCCAGGGGTACATACTTTTTTCAAGTAGATCTCTTTGTAATTTTATTTGAATAAGAATTCACTTGCTATTCTGTTAATGAAATATAAAGTCAAAATAGATTCATGTATTCGTTATTGTATCGTATTTTGTTCAGGTAGGTATATCATGCAGCCATATTGCCACACAGTACACCACGAGCTTCCAAAATTGAGTTGTGTGTTCGATTATTTGAGGGATCATAATAAATTTTGGTGTGCACGTCATTATAATTTTTTCAAGAAAATGAAATAAATGGTGCACAGGAAAAGGTAGGGTTAGGGATAGTAACAGATGAGAAGGATTCGCCGCAAGATGGCAGCAGTCACAAATATTGATTTTTGTTTCAGAGGCCGGACTGGCGACGGCGGTCAGCGAACCGTTGATTGGACAATAGTCGCAATACCCCGGCGGTAAATGCGAACGCCACATCGCGTATAAAAAGGCAGAAAAAAGCGCTGAGGAGTCATTACACGAATGCACACTGCTCCGGTCTGATCTTCAACTCGCTATCGGTTCATCTCATCAGTAAAACATCATGTCTGGAAGAGGAAAGAGTGGAAAGGCCCGAACCAAGGCAAAGACTCGCTCATCCCGTGCTGGTCTTCAGTTCCCAGTGGGACGTGTTCACCGATTTCTTCGAAAGGGCAGCTATGCACAGAGGGTAGGCGCTGGAGCACCCGTCTACATGGCTGCAGTACTGGAGTACCTGACTGCCGAAATCTTGGAACTCGCCGGTAATGCTGCTCGTGACAACAAGAAGTCTAGGATCATCCCTCGTCACCTTCAGCTCGCCGTACGCAACGACGAGGAACTGAACAAACTCTTGGGTGGTGTGACAATCGCACAAGGTGGCGTACTGCCAAACATCCAAGCCGTGTTGCTTCCAAAGAAAACCGCTAAATCAAGCTAGTTTGCCTCGGCGAACCCCCATTTCAACGGCCCTTATCAGGGCCACCAAATATTCACGAAAGAATTGTTTTGTTTTCATTGGTATCCATCCCTCTTTCTCTCTCACTAACTCTATACAGATAAGGTACATGATGTGACTGATAAGAAAGATGAATTATGTCCAGTCATTTTAAGGATTTCAAATGAATACTGACAAATAATTTAGAAGATAAATGATGTCAAATAACTAAATAGAGTTCAGGGAGGCTCAACATGTTAATTTGAATAGAATTCCTAACAATTTAGTAACATGAAATTTCAAATAACGGGGGTGCGCTGGAAGGAATAATATGCATAGACGTAGAAGAAGAAGAAGAAGTAGTAGTAGTAGTAGTAGTAGTAGTAAGAGTAGTAGTAGTAGTAGTAAGAGTAGTAGTAGTAATAGTAGTAAGAGTAGTAGTAGTAGTAGTAGTAGTAAGAGTAGTAGTAGTAATAGTAGTAGTAGTAGTAGTAGTAGTAGCAATAGTAGTAGTAAGAGTAGTAATAGTAGTAGTAGTAGCATTTGTAGTAGTAGTAGTAGTAGTAGTAGTGGTATATCAAACTCAGGAAGTCCTAAACTATCGTCATAACGAGTGCCAAAGTTTCTTCAATCATTCAGATTACAGTAAATGTCACACATTCTTGATGTCGACCAACGCCCCCTTGTGGCGAGTTTTTCCTAGTCTCGGTGTTCTGGCATTAAAATCAGTAGCTGTATTTACTACGCCATGATGGTAATACCGAACAAAGATTTTTTAAATGTTTTATCAATGATAGCATGCGGACGAATATAAAAGGACATGTGCATGTTTATGGGCGAAAAATCTGTAAAAAATAATAATAATATAGAAATATCGTTACAAATTGCCTTCGAAAAGGAAAATAACGGGAGGGGTATTTGGTAATAATAAGTAGAAGAAGAATAATAGGAAGAGGAAGAACAGGGAAAAGGGAAGAGGAAGAAGAATCTACTCATGTTAGCAGAAGCCCTAGTAAAATGGGCAACACAGTAGTGGGGCGGGCAGGCTGGGGAGGTTTCCTACCACGTACGCAACCATGACGTATAATGATCATTTCGCGGTGAGGCGGGCACTTGTTTTGTTCACGCCGCAACTGTACAGACGTATACCAAAATGGCTGAGAAGGACACCAAGAATGCTCCTAAGAAGAAACCAGCGACCCATCCGCCTGCTGCTGAGATGGTCATGACAGCAATCACCGAACTGAAGGAGCGGAATGGATCTTCGCTGCAGGCAATCAAGAAGTACATCGAGCAGAACTTCGATGTCCAGATGGACCGACAGCTCATATTCATCAAGAGGGCTCTGAAGGCTGGTGTGGTGAAGGGCAAACTTACGCAGACGAAGGGTAAAGGTGCTTCGGGGTCATTCAAGTTGAATGTGCAAGCAGCCAAGGCACAGGCAGTGGAGAAGGCCAAGAAGGAAAAGGAGAAGGTCAAGAAGGAGAAAGAGAAGGAGAAGGCCAAGGCGAAAGCTGCAGCCCAGAAGGAGAAAAGGCAGAAGGCAGCCGCCGCTAAGAAGGCAAAGGCAGCACCAAAGAAAGTGAAGAAGCCAGTAAAGAAGACTACTGAGAAGAAAGAGAAGAAAAAGACACCAAAGAAGAAAGTCCCTGCCAAGAAATCGACACCCAAGAAGGCGACCAAGAAGGCGGTAGCCAAGAAGCCAAAGGCTTCGAACCCCAAGAAACCCGCGGCAAAGAAGGTGACAAAGAAATCCAAGTGATTTCTGGATAGCCACTTTCCAGTGCCAACCAAACGGCTCTTTTCAGAGCCACCACATTTCCATGAAAGAATACTTGTCTCAATGAAATAATAATAACAGTAATAATAACAACAAAAATAATAATGATAATAAACATTATTTATAGTATGAACCATTCTGTGACCACCCGCACTGGTATAAGTCGGATTCTAATGCAAAAAAATTAAAGAATGAAGATTATATATTTATTAAATGGCAAGGTAATTGGACACTATTATCATATTATAAGAAGGAGGAACAAGGGGGCGGGATGTGAATGACGTATAATGTATAAAAATGTATATGAAACTAATTATATATGAAGTTAACATATATCGTGGAAAAAAAATAACACGAAGAGAAAGGAAGAAAACGTAAGAAATAAATAATGCAAAGAAAATGAACTGGAGAGGGAGATGGGTATTATTGGTGAAATTTAAGATGTTGCCTTATATTTGAGTACTATTGACAATATCTTCCGAAAATTATGCATTTTGTTTTTTTCCTAAGGGTCATTATTCCGTGCGTTTTCAGGGCGGGGGGGGGGGGGGGGACTCTTTCAGAAATCATATCGGCATCGGCACAAGGGGGCGCTCTGACGTGAGTGCCATTCGCCGCCGGGTCGGCGCGGTGACGAGTTTCGTCACCCACGTCCGCAATCTGACCACAATAGCCGCTGTTCTCGCAAATTACCTCATTCGCTCAGCGTAACATCCAGTCTTCAGTATCGTACACAACTAGCTCTCATAAATCAAGATGTCAGGTCGCGGAAAAGGAGGAAAGGGTCTTGGAAAGGGTGGTGCCAAGCGTCATCGCAAGGTTCTACGAGACAACATCCAAGGTATCACGAAGCCTGCTATCCGCCGTCTAGCAAGAAGAGGTGGAGTCAAAAGAATCTCTGGTCTCATCTACGAAGAGACACGCGGTGTACTGAAAGTCTTCTTGGAGAATGTCATCCGTGATGCCGTCACCTACTGTGAGCACGCCAAGCGGAAGACTGTCACAGCCATGGACGTGGTCTATGCACTGAAAAGGCAGGGCCGCACCCTGTACGGTTTTGGCGGCTAGTCTAAACCTACGGTTATGGCTAGAAATAACGGCTCTTTTCAGAGCCACCACATGATCAAGAAAGAATGTTGTTGATTTAAAGTAGATGAATGATTAGATAATCAGTACTATAACAATATAAATCAATCTAGGAATTACTATAAATCTAATCTTTCATACTTACATTATCATCATATAGTATCAAATTACCATTGCCTTATATACAGAGTGAGAATGACATGTGAGTACCCAAAGAGGTGCTATTACATAGCAACAAGGTGCCAAAAAATGCCGGTTTTATTTTTCGTGACCAATAAAGAAAAAATATTAATCATGTATCGCTGTGCTCTAACATTGGTAGACTACGTTTTGATCATAAGCTAGGAATAACACGGCAGCAATACCAATATGTATGTATCACGTGCGTCCAAAGGAAATAAACGACAATGATATAGATATAAATCATTACTTCTTATGCAAAGTCTTAATTTCTTTCAATCGATCGAACGGCTGTAGATATACTTGGGATGGGGTGAGGTAGGAAGAGAAATGGGGGGGGGAAGAATGAGTAGCATAAAAAAAGAAAGAATTGAAGAAAAAAAAAAGAGATAAAAGACGGCCTCCGCCCCTGATTATCCAGGTCGCTCTTTAGTCAGATTTTGCTACCTGAAAAAACCCGGCTAAACTCCTTATTGTAATTTCAGTAAAAACAGATAATAAAGTGTGTTTCCCCCAATATCATTAAAAGCATGAAATTTTCACGAAGGGTTTGGACTGTAATAGAGAAATGAATTGATATTTATCGAGGTGCATTTAAAAATACATGAATTTCTATTTTGACTGGTTCACATGAAGGCATTTTCCTATGTCCTGATGAAAAAAAAATTCATGAGTAAAACTGAAGAAAATATAACAATATTCAATTTTCATTACCCTCACTTAAAAACGAGGTTTTATTTTTTGAAAATTCACCAGGAAAGGGGGATTATTTTCATTCGACCTGATAATAATATTATTGTACAAGCTGTAACGACATATCGCCATTTTTCGTCAGTACTACATCACATCAGGTCGTCACTTTCCTACGTGGATATTAATTTAAAAGCATACTTAGCTCAGCATGTATCTATTATGAAATCGTGCTTAACAACAAACTGGGATGTTGTCCTGAAGAATATCTCGTTGAAAATACTATTATTAATTTTCAAAAGAGTTTTCACTGATCCCAAAAATAATAAGTTTGCCGGTCATACAAAAATAATAAGATAAAATCACCACACTCATTGCATAATAACACTTTGTCGCCATCTCTCGACCAGGGGCAGTACAGGCGCCCATTGGCCAATGAAAGACCGGGGCTCATTTGCATACGGACCGCGCCGCACCGGACCCGGACGCGGTGTATAAATAGGGCGATTGGGACGGGCCAATCGCATTAGCAATCGAATATCTAATCGGTGCACACGCTTCGTTACATTCTTCACATACCAGCTTACATTCATCATGGCTCCAACAGGTCAAGTTGCCAAGAAAGGTTCCAAGAAAGCAGTCAAGGCCCCCCGGCCCAGCGGTGGCAAGAAGAGGCACAGGAAAAGGAAGGAGAGCTACGGAATCTACATCTACAAAGTCCTTAAGCAGGTTCACCCTGATACCGGAATTTCTAGCCGGGCCATGACGATCATGAACAGCTTCGTCAACGACATCTTCGAGCGGATTGCCGGCGAATCTTCTCGGCTGGCCCAATACAACAAGAAATCTACCATCAGCAGTCGTGAGATACAGACCGCCGTGCGCCTTCTTCTTCCAGGGGAGCTTGCTAAGCACGCCGTGAGTGAGGGCACCAAAGCGGTGACGAAGTATACCACATCTAAATAGAGGGAGTTCTACTCTTCATGTACAAACAACGGCCCTTTTCAGGGCCACGCAAATATTCAAGAAAGAATGCATTATGTAGTATGAAGGAATAAATAAGCATATGAATGAACGGTCGAATAAATTAAACGAATGAAATTGTAAGTAATAATAATAGAGTAAAATGTAAGAAAATATGACAGATGAAAATGAATCTGTTGTGAAAATCAAGTTCGTGTGTACTGGGAAAGGTGCCGATGATAAGGAATGATCATGAATGATTATGCGTTTGAGAATGCATGCATGCATGCTATAGCATGCTATAAATGAATACTGAAAAATGAATACTGAATGGGGGGGGGGGTATAAAGACGGAGATACGGGATGCAAAGCAAATCCTAATTAGCATTTAATTTGCGTATGTTATTGACAAGACCGGGGTCTTGATTTTTCATTGACTCATGATGTCCCCGTTCCCTAGTTTCTTACATGTTGTTACCTTCTCAAAAAAAAAAAACATCCAGAATCGGTCGCCCCGTGAATTTAGTTTACTATTACCGTAGTGAAATTCGTCACCCCTTTGGTGCCTTTACTCACGCAGTGCCGTTGTGCACAGCGCCACCACCATACCACGCTTCGCGCGTTATGACAATAGAGCAACACAACTGACCAATCACGAGAGCTCTGCGGACGGTGCCGTTGGGTTTGGGATCTCTCGGAGCTCTTATAAATAGCGGTCATATTTTCAGCGGCAGTCACTCATCTCGTCTTCTACGTTCGATTCGCAGACTTACCATCAGACAAGTAACCAACCATGGCACGCACCAAGCAGACGGCTCGCAAATCTACCGGAGGGAAGGCTCCCAGAAAGCAGTTGGCAACCAAGGCGGCCAGGAAGAGTGCCCCAGCCACCGGGGGAGTTAAAAAGCCACATAGGTACAGGCCTGGAACTGTCGCCCTGAGAGAGATTCGCCGCTACCAGAAGAGCACCGAGCTTCTGATCCGAAAACTCCCATTCCAGCGTCTAGTGAGGGAGATTGCCCAGGACTTCAAAACAGAGCTCCGCTTCCAGAGTTCCGCCGTGATGGCCCTTCAAGAAGCTAGCGAAGCCTATCTGGTCGGGCTATTTGAAGACACCAACCTGTGCGCCATCCATGCTAAGAGGGTTACCATCATGCCGAAAGATATCCAGCTGGCCCGTCGAATCCGTGGAGAACGCGCCTAGAGCGCCAATGCACTACAGCCTGTAGGGCATATAACCAAACGGCTCTTTTCAGAGCCACCATAACATCACGAAAGAATCACTGATATTATATGCAGTATATATATGAATAATTGGTAAAAATAATGAATCCCTGGGGTAATTGAAATATTAAATAGATATAATGTACATCATACATATAACTTTGATCAAAATAGTGGTTGTGAGGGGGGGGGGTAATTACCTGTAGTCGCATGAAGAGTGAGTGCGTATGTCACATGCCACTGTCACTGCTTGTCCTTATCTTGTACCATGACATCCTCCTCCCTCTTTCCTATTGAAATACAAAAAAATATATAGGAAATAAATAAATTACTGATAAAATCACCATAACAGTATATACACGCAGTCTTTATCATTTTTATTATTTTTAATATATAAAACAAACGTGGAATCACAAGCCTTCGCTTTCGGTTGTTTGATGATTTTGAAAGTAGGATTTATATAAGTTAGTTGGTATACTTGTTCTAATAAATATATTCCAGGGGTACATACTTTTTTCAAGTAGATCTCTTTGTAATTTTATTTGAATAAGAATTCACTTGCTATTCTGTTAATGAAATATAAAGTCAAAATAGATTCATGTATTCGTTATTGTATCGTATTTTGTTCAGGTAGGTATATCATGCAGCCATATTGCCACACAGTACACCACGAGCTTCCAAAATTGAGTTGTGTGTTCGATTATTTGAGGGATCATAATAAATTTTGGTGTGCACGTCATTATAATTTTTTCAAGAAAATGAAATAAATGGTGCACAGGAAAAGGTAGGGTTAGGGATAGTAACAGATGAGAAGGATTCGCCGCAAGATGGCAGCAGTCACAAATATTGATTTTTGTTTCAGAGGCCGGACTGGCGACGGCGGTCAGCGAACCGTTGATTGGACAATAGTCGCAATACCCCGGCGGTAAATGCGAACGCCACATCGCGTATAAAAAGGCAGAAAAAAGCGCTGAGGAGTCATTACACGAATGCACACTGCTCCGGTCTGATCTTCAACTCGCTATCGGTTCATCTCATCAGTAAAACATCATGTCTGGAAGAGGAAAGAGTGGAAAGGCCCGAACCAAGGCAAAGACTCGCTCATCCCGTGCTGGTCTTCAGTTCCCAGTGGGACGTGTTCACCGATTTCTTCGAAAGGGCAGCTATGCACAGAGGGTAGGCGCTGGAGCACCCGTCTACATGGCTGCAGTACTGGAGTACCTGACTGCCGAAATCTTGGAACTCGCCGGTAATGCTGCTCGTGACAACAAGAAGTCTAGGATCATCCCTCGTCACCTTCAGCTCGCCGTACGCAACGACGAGGAACTGAACAAACTCTTGGGTGGTGTGACAATCGCACAAGGTGGCGTACTGCCAAACATCCAAGCCGTGTTGCTTCCAAAGAAAACCGCTAAATCAAGCTAGTTTGCCTCGGCGAACCCCCATTTCAACGGCCCTTATCAGGGCCACCAAATATTCACGAAAGAATTGTTTTGTTTTCATTGGTATCCATCCCTCTTTCTCTCTCACTAACTCTATACAGATAAGGTACATGATGTGACTGATAAGAAAGATGAATTATGTCCAGTCATTTTAAGGATTTCAAATGAATACTGACAAATAATTTAGAAGATAAATGATGTCAAATAACTAAATAGAGTTCAGGGAGGCTCAACATGTTAATTTGAATAGAATTCCTAACAATTTAGTAACATGAAATTTCAAATAACGGGGGTGCGCTGGAAGGAATAATATGCATAGACGTAGAAGAAGAAGAAGAAGTAGTAGTAGTAGTAGTAGTAGTAGTAAGAGTAGTAGTAGTAGTAGTAAGAGTAGTAGTAGTAATAGTAGTAAGAGTAGTAGTAGTAGTAGTAGTAGTAAGAGTAGTAGTAGTAATAGTAGTAGTAGTAGTAGTAGTAGTAGCAATAGTAGTAGTAAGAGTAGTAATAGTAGTAGTAGTAGCATTTGTAGTAGTAGTAGTAGTAGTAGTAGTGGTATATCAAACTCAGGAAGTCCTAAACTATCGTCATAACGAGTGCCAAAGTTTCTTCAATCATTCAGATTACAGTAAATGTCACACATTCTTGATGTCGACCAACGCCCCCTTGTGGCGAGTTTTTCCTAGTCTCGGTGTTCTGGCATTAAAATCAGTAGCTGTATTTACTACGCCATGATGGTAATACCGAACAAAGATTTTTTAAATGTTTTATCAATGATAGCATGCGGACGAATATAAAAGGACATGTGCATGTTTATGGGCGAAAAATCTGTAAAAAATAATAATAATATAGAAATATCGTTACAAATTGCCTTCGAAAAGGAAAATAACGGGAGGGGTATTTGGTAATAATAAGTAGAAGAAGAATAATAGGAAGAGGAAGAACAGGGAAAAGGGAAGAGGAAGAAGAATCTACTCATGTTAGCAGAAGCCCTAGTAAAATGGGCAACACAGTAGTGGGGCGGGCAGGCTGGGGAGGTTTCCTACCACGTACGCAACCATGACGTATAATGATCATTTCGCGGTGAGGCGGGCACTTGTTTTGTTCACGCCGCAACTGTACAGACGTATACCAAAATGGCTGAGAAGGACACCAAGAATGCTCCTAAGAAGAAACCAGCGACCCATCCGCCTGCTGCTGAGATGGTCATGACAGCAATCACCGAACTGAAGGAGCGGAATGGATCTTCGCTGCAGGCAATCAAGAAGTACATCGAGCAGAACTTCGATGTCCAGATGGACCGACAGCTCATATTCATCAAGAGGGCTCTGAAGGCTGGTGTGGTGAAGGGCAAACTTACGCAGACGAAGGGTAAAGGTGCTTCGGGGTCATTCAAGTTGAATGTGCAAGCAGCCAAGGCACAGGCAGTGGAGAAGGCCAAGAAGGAAAAGGAGAAGGTCAAGAAGGAGAAAGAGAAGGAGAAGGCCAAGGCGAAAGCTGCAGCCCAGAAGGAGAAAAGGCAGAAGGCAGCCGCCGCTAAGAAGGCAAAGGCAGCACCAAAGAAAGTGAAGAAGCCAGTAAAGAAGACTACTGAGAAGAAAGAGAAGAAAAAGACACCAAAGAAGAAAGTCCCTGCCAAGAAATCGACACCCAAGAAGGCGACCAAGAAGGCGGTAGCCAAGAAGCCAAAGGCTTCGAACCCCAAGAAACCCGCGGCAAAGAAGGTGACAAAGAAATCCAAGTGATTTCTGGATAGCCACTTTCCAGTGCCAACCAAACGGCTCTTTTCAGAGCCACCACATTTCCATGAAAGAATACTTGTCTCAATGAAATAATAATAACAGTAATAATAACAACAAAAATAATAATGATAATAAACATTATTTATAGTATGAACCATTCTGTGACCACCCGCACTGGTATAAGTCGGATTCTAATGCAAAAAAATTAAAGAATGAAGATTATATATTTATTAAATGGCAAGGTAATTGGACACTATTATCATATTATAAGAAGGAGGAACAAGGGGGCGGGATGTGAATGACGTATAATGTATAAAAATGTATATGAAACTAATTATATATGAAGTTAACATATATCGTGGAAAAAAAATAACACGAAGAGAAAGGAAGAAAACGTAAGAAATAAATAATGCAAAGAAAATGAACTGGAGAGGGAGATGGGTATTATTGGTGAAATTTAAGATGTTGCCTTATATTTGAGTACTATTGACAATATCTTCCGAAAATTATGCATTTTGTTTTTTTCCTAAGGGTCATTATTCCGTGCGTTTTCAGGGCGGGGGGGGGGGGGGGGGGACTCTTTCAGAAATCATATCGGCATCGGCACAAGGGGGCGCTCTGACGTGAGTGCCATTCGCCGCCGGGTCGGCGCGGTGACGAGTTTCGTCACCCACGTCCGCAATCTGACCACAATAGCCGCTGTTCTCGCAAATTACCTCATTCGCTCAGCGTAACATCCAGTCTTCAGTATCGTACACAACTAGCTCTCATAAATCAAGATGTCAGGTCGCGGAAAAGGAGGAAAGGGTCTTGGAAAGGGTGGTGCCAAGCGTCATCGCAAGGTTCTACGAGACAACATCCAAGGTATCACGAAGCCTGCTATCCGCCGTCTAGCAAGAAGAGGTGGAGTCAAAAGAATCTCTGGTCTCATCTACGAAGAGACACGCGGTGTACTGAAAGTCTTCTTGGAGAATGTCATCCGTGATGCCGTCACCTACTGTGAGCACGCCAAGCGGAAGACTGTCACAGCCATGGACGTGGTCTATGCACTGAAAAGGCAGGGCCGCACCCTGTACGGTTTTGGCGGCTAGTCTAAACCTACGGTTATGGCTAGAAATAACGGCTCTTTTCAGAGCCACCACATGATCAAGAAAGAATGTTGTTGATTTAAAGTAGATGAATGATTAGATAATCAGTACTATAACAATATAAATCAATCTAGGAATTACTATAAATCTAATCTTTCATACTTACATTATCATCATATAGTATCAAATTACCATTGCCTTATATACAGAGTGAGAATGACATGTGAGTACCCAAAGAGGTGCTATTACATAGCAACAAGGTGCCAAAAAATGCCGGTTTTATTTTTCGTGACCAATAAAGAAAAAATATTAATCATGTATCGCTGTGCTCTAACATTGGTAGACTACGTTTTGATCATAAGCTAGGAATAACACGGCAGCAATACCAATATGTATGTATCACGTGCGTCCAAAGGAAATAAACGACAATGATATAGATATAAATCATTACTTCTTATGCAAAGTCTTAATTTCTTTCAATCGATCGAACGGCTGTAGATATACTTGGGATGGGGTGAGGTAGGAAGAGAAATGGGGGGGGGAAGAATGAGTAGCATAAAAAAAGAAAGAATTGAAGAAAAAAAAAGAGATAAAAGACGGCCTCCGCCCCTGATTATCCAGGTCGCTCTTTAGTCAGATTTTGCTACCTGAAAAAACCCGGCTAAACTCCTTATTGTAATTTCAGTAAAAACAGATAATAAAGTGTGTTTCCCCCAATATCATTAAAAGCATGAAATTTTCACGAAGGGTTTGGACTGTAATAGAGAAATGAATTGATATTTATCGAGGTGCATTTAAAAATACATGAATTTCTATTTTGACTGGTTCACATGAAGGCATTTTCCTATGTCCTGATGAAAAAAAAATTCATGAGTAAAACTGAAGAAAATATAACAATATTCAATTTTCATTACCCTCACTTAAAAACGAGGTTTTATTTTTTGAAAATTCACCAGGAAAGGGGGATTATTTTCATTCGACCTGATAATAATATTATTGTACAAGCTGTAACGACATATCGCCATTTTTCGTCAGTACTACATCACATCAGGTCGTCACTTTCCTACGTGGATATTAATTTAAAAGCATACTTAGCTCAGCATGTATCTATTATGAAATCGTGCTTAACAACAAACTGGGATGTTGTCCTGAAGAATATCTCGTTGAAAATACTATTATTAATTTTCAAAAGAGTTTTCACTGATCCCAAAAATAATAAGTTTGCCGGTCATACAAAAATAATAAGATAAAATCACCACACTCATTGCATAATAACACTTTGTCGCCATCTCTCGACCAGGGGCAGTACAGGCGCCCATTGGCCAATGAAAGACCGGGGCTCATTTGCATACGGACCGCGCCGCACCGGACCCGGACGCGGTGTATAAATAGGGCGATTGGGACGGGCCAATCGCATTAGCAATCGAATATCTAATCGGTGCACACGCTTCGTTACATTCTTCACATACCAGCTTACATTCATCATGGCTCCAACAGGTCAAGTTGCCAAGAAAGGTTCCAAGAAAGCAGTCAAGGCCCCCCGGCCCAGCGGTGGCAAGAAGAGGCACAGGAAAAGGAAGGAGAGCTACGGAATCTACATCTACAAAGTCCTTAAGCAGGTTCACCCTGATACCGGAATTTCTAGCCGGGCCATGACGATCATGAACAGCTTCGTCAACGACATCTTCGAGCGGATTGCCGGCGAATCTTCTCGGCTGGCCCAATACAACAAGAAATCTACCATCAGCAGTCGTGAGATACAGACCGCCGTGCGCCTTCTTCTTCCAGGGGAGCTTGCTAAGCACGCCGTGAGTGAGGGCACCAAAGCGGTGACGAAGTATACCACATCTAAATAGAGGGAGTTCTACTCTTCATGTACAAACAACGGCCCTTTTCAGGGCCACGCAAATATTCAAGAAAGAATGCATTATGTAGTATGAAGGAATAAATAAGCATATGAATGAACGGTCGAATAAATTAAACGAATGAAATTGTAAGTAATAATAATAGAGTAAAATGTAAGAAAATATGACAGATGAAAATGAATCTGTTGTGAAAATCAAGTTCGTGTGTACTGGGAAAGGTGCCGATGATAAGGAATGATCATGAATGATTATGCGTTTGAGAATGCATGCATGCATGCTATAGCATGCTATAAATGAATACTGAAAAATGAATACTGAATGGGGGGGGGGGGGTATAAAGACGGAGATACGGGATGCAAAGCAAATCCTAATTAGCATTTAATTTGCGTATGTTATTGACAAGACCGGGGTCTTGATTTTTCATTGACTCATGATGTCCCCGTTCCCTAGTTTCTTACATGTTGTTACCTTCTCAAAAAAAAAAAACATCCAGAATCGGTCGCCCCGTGAATTTAGTTTACTATTACCGTAGTGAAATTCGTCACCCCTTTGGTGCCTTTACTCACGCAGTGCCGTTGTGCACAGCGCCACCACCATACCACGCTTCGCGCGTTATGACAATAGAGCAACACAACTGACCAATCACGAGAGCTCTGCGGACGGTGCCGTTGGGTTTGGGATCTCTCGGAGCTCTTATAAATAGCGGTCATATTTTCAGCGGGCGTTGTGGCGTGCGCCTGTAATCCAAGCTGTGGGGAAGTTACAAATTGATGCAGAGGTTCGAGGTTCGAGCCCTGGTCACGTCTTTCGGATGGTGACGTTAAAGGTCGGTCCCAGACGTAAATAATCATATCTGATTGATACACGTCTGACAAAACTCAAATACACACACACAGCGGCAGTCACTCATCTCGTCTTCTACGTTCGATTCGCAGACTTACCATCAGACAAGTAACCAACCATGGCACGCACCAAGCAGACGGCTCGCAAATCTACCGGAGGGAAGGCTCCCAGAAAGCAGTTGGCAACCAAGGCGGCCAGGAAGAGTGCCCCAGCCACCGGGGGAGTTAAAAAGCCACATAGGTACAGGCCTGGAACTGTCGCCCTGAGAGAGATTCGCCGCTACCAGAAGAGCACCGAGCTTCTGATCCGAAAACTCCCATTCCAGCGTCTAGTGAGGGAGATTGCCCAGGACTTCAAAACAGAGCTCCGCTTCCAGAGTTCCGCCGTGATGGCCCTTCAAGAAGCTAGCGAAGCCTATCTGGTCGGGCTATTTGAAGACACCAACCTGTGCGCCATCCATGCTAAGAGGGTTACCATCATGCCGAAAGATATCCAGCTGGCCCGTCGAATCCGTGGAGAACGCGCCTAGAGCGCCAATGCACTACAGCCTGTAGGGCATATAACCAAACGGCTCTTTTCAGAGCCACCATAACATCACGAAAGAATCACTGATATTATATGCAGTATATATATGAATAATTGGTAAAAATAATGAATCCCTGGGGTAATTGAAATATTAAATAGATATAATGTACATCATACATATAACTTTGATCAAAATAGTGGTTGTGAGGGGGGGGGGTAATTACCTGTAGTCGCATGAAGAGTGAGTGCGTATGTCACATGCCACTGTCACTGCTTGTCCTTATCTTGTACCATGACATCCTCCTCCCTCTTTCCTATTGAAATACAAAAAAATATATAGGAAATAAATAAATTACTGATAAAATCACCATAACAGTATATACACGCAGTCTTTATCATTTTTATTATTTTTAATATATAAAACAAACGTGGAATCACAAGCCTTCGCTTTCGGTTGTTTGATGATTTTGAAAGTAGGATTTATATAAGTTAGTTGGTATACTTGTTCTAATAAATATATTCCAGGGGTACATACTTTTTTCAAGTAGATCTCTTTGTAATTTTATTTGAATAAGAATTCACTTGCTATTCTGTTAATGAAATATAAAGTCAAAATAGATTCATGTATTCGTTATTGTATCGTATTTTGTTCAGGTAGGTATATCATGCAGCCATATTGCCACACAGTACACCACGAGCTTCCAAAATTGAGTTGTGTGTTCGATTATTTGAGGGATCATAATAAATTTTGGTGTGCACGTCATTATAATTTTTTCAAGAAAATGAAATAAATGGTGCACAGGAAAAGGTAGGGTTAGGGATAGTAACAGATGAGAAGGATTCGCCGCAAGATGGCAGCAGTCACAAATATTGATTTTTGTTTCAGAGGCCGGACTGGCGACGGCGGTCAGCGAACCGTTGATTGGACAATAGTCGCAATACCCCGGCGGTAAATGCGAACGCCACATCGCGTATAAAAAGGCAGAAAAAAGCGCTGAGGAGTCATTACACGAATGCACACTGCTCCGGTCTGATCTTCAACTCGCTATCGGTTCATCTCATCAGTAAAACATCATGTCTGGAAGAGGAAAGAGTGGAAAGGCCCGAACCAAGGCAAAGACTCGCTCATCCCGTGCTGGTCTTCAGTTCCCAGTGGGACGTGTTCACCGATTTCTTCGAAAGGGCAGCTATGCACAGAGGGTAGGCGCTGGAGCACCCGTCTACATGGCTGCAGTACTGGAGTACCTGACTGCCGAAATCTTGGAACTCGCCGGTAATGCTGCTCGTGACAACAAGAAGTCTAGGATCATCCCTCGTCACCTTCAGCTCGCCGTACGCAACGACGAGGAACTGAACAAACTCTTGGGTGGTGTGACAATCGCACAAGGTGGCGTACTGCCAAACATCCAAGCCGTGTTGCTTCCAAAGAAAACCGCTAAATCAAGCTAGTTTGCCTCGGCGAACCCCCATTTCAACGGCCCTTATCAGGGCCACCAAATATTCACGAAAGAATTGTTTTGTTTTCATTGGTATCCATCCCTCTTTCTCTCTCACTAACTCTATACAGATAAGGTACATGATGTGACTGATAAGAAAGATGAATTATGTCCAGTCATTTTAAGGATTTCAAATGAATACTGACAAATAATTTAGAAGATAAATGATGTCAAATAACTAAATAGAGTTCAGGGAGGCTCAACATGTTAATTTGAATAGAATTCCTAACAATTTAGTAACATGAAATTTCAAATAACGGGGGTGCGCTGGAAGGAATAATATGCATAGACGTAGAAGAAGAAGAAGAAGTAGTAGTAGTAGTAGTAGTAGTAGTAAGAGTAGTAGTAGTAGTAGTAAGAGTAGTAGTAGTAATAGTAGTAAGAGTAGTAGTAGTAGTAGTAGTAGTAAGAGTAGTAGTAGTAATAGTAGTAGTAGTAGTAGTAGTAGTAGCAATAGTAGTAGTAAGAGTAGTAATAGTAGTAGTAGTAGCATTTGTAGTAGTAGTAGTAGTAGTAGTAGTGGTATATCAAACTCAGGAAGTCCTAAACTATCGTCATAACGAGTGCCAAAGTTTCTTCAATCATTCAGATTACAGTAAATGTCACACATTCTTGATGTCGACCAACGCCCCCTTGTGGCGAGTTTTTCCTAGTCTCGGTGTTCTGGCATTAAAATCAGTAGCTGTATTTACTACGCCATGATGGTAATACCGAACAAAGATTTTTTAAATGTTTTATCAATGATAGCATGCGGACGAATATAAAAGGACATGTGCATGTTTATGGGCGAAAAATCTGTAAAAAATAATAATAATATAGAAATATCGTTACAAATTGCCTTCGAAAAGGAAAATAACGGGAGGGGTATTTGGTAATAATAAGTAGAAGAAGAATAATAGGAAGAGGAAGAACAGGGAAAAGGGAAGAGGAAGAAGAATCTACTCATGTTAGCAGAAGCCCTAGTAAAATGGGCAACACAGTAGTGGGGCGGGCAGGCTGGGGAGGTTTCCTACCACGTACGCAACCATGACGTATAATGATCATTTCGCGGTGAGGCGGGCACTTGTTTTGTTCACGCCGCAACTGTACAGACGTATACCAAAATGGCTGAGAAGGACACCAAGAATGCTCCTAAGAAGAAACCAGCGACCCATCCGCCTGCTGCTGAGATGGTCATGACAGCAATCACCGAACTGAAGGAGCGGAATGGATCTTCGCTGCAGGCAATCAAGAAGTACATCGAGCAGAACTTCGATGTCCAGATGGACCGACAGCTCATATTCATCAAGAGGGCTCTGAAGGCTGGTGTGGTGAAGGGCAAACTTACGCAGACGAAGGGTAAAGGTGCTTCGGGGTCATTCAAGTTGAATGTGCAAGCAGCCAAGGCACAGGCAGTGGAGAAGGCCAAGAAGGAAAAGGAGAAGGTCAAGAAGGAGAAAGAGAAGGAGAAGGCCAAGGCGAAAGCTGCAGCCCAGAAGGAGAAAAGGCAGAAGGCAGCCGCCGCTAAGAAGGCAAAGGCAGCACCAAAGAAAGTGAAGAAGCCAGTAAAGAAGACTACTGAGAAGAAAGAGAAGAAAAATACACCAAAGAAGAAAGTCCCTGCCAAGAAATCGACACCCAAGAAGGCGACCAAGAAGGCGGTAGCCAAGAAGCCAAAGGCTTCGAACCCCAAGAAACCCGCGGCAAAGAAGGTGACAAAGAAATCCAAGTGATTTCTGGATAGCCACTTTCCAGTGCCAACCAAACGGCTCTTTTCAGAGCCACCACATTTCCATGAAAGAATACTTGTCTCAATGAAATAATAATAACAGTAATAATAACAACAAAAATAATAATGATAATAAACATTATTTATAGTATGAACCATTCTGTGACCACCCGCACTGGTATAAGTCGGATTCTAATGCAAAAAAATTAAAGAATGAAGATTATATATTTATTAAATGGCAAGGTAATTGGACACTATTATCATATTATAAGAAGGAGGAACAAGGGGGCGGGATGTGAATGACGTATAATGTATAAAAATGTATATGAAACTAATTATATATGAAGTTAACATATATCGTGGAAAAAAAATAACACGAAGAGAAAGGAAGAAAACGTAAGAAATAAATAATGCAAAGAAAATGAACTGGAGAGGGAGATGGGTATTATTGGTGAAATTTAAGATGTTGCCTTATATTTGAGTACTATTGACAATATCTTCCGAAAATTATGCATTTTGTTTTTTTCCTAAGGGTCATTATTCCGTGCGTTTTCAGGGCGGGGGGGGGGGGGACTCTTTCAGAAATCATATCGGCATCGGCACAAGGGGGCGCTCTGACGTGAGTGCCATTCGCCGCCGGGTCGGCGCGGTGACGAGTTTCGTCACCCACGTCCGCAATCTGACCACAATAGCCGCTGTTCTCGCAAATTACCTCATTCGCTCAGCGTAACATCCAGTCTTCAGTATCGTACACAACTAGCTCTCATAAATCAAGATGTCAGGTCGCGGAAAAGGAGGAAAGGGTCTTGGAAAGGGTGGTGCCAAGCGTCATCGCAAGGTTCTACGAGACAACATCCAAGGTATCACGAAGCCTGCTATCCGCCGTCTAGCAAGAAGAGGTGGAGTCAAAAGAATCTCTGGTCTCATCTACGAAGAGACACGCGGTGTACTGAAAGTCTTCTTGGAGAATGTCATCCGTGATGCCGTCACCTACTGTGAGCACGCCAAGCGGAAGACTGTCACAGCCATGGACGTGGTCTATGCACTGAAAAGGCAGGGCCGCACCCTGTACGGTTTTGGCGGCTAGTCTAAACCTACGGTTATGGCTAGAAATAACGGCTCTTTTCAGAGCCACCACATGATCAAGAAAGAATGTTGTTGATTTAAAGTAGATGAATGATTAGATAATCAGTACTATAACAATATAAATCAATCTAGGAATTACTATAAATCTAATCTTTCATACTTACATTATCATCATATAGTATCAAATTACCATTGCCTTATATACAGAGTGAGAATGACATGTGAGTACCCAAAGAGGTGCTATTACATAGCAACAAGGTGCCAAAAAATGCCGGTTTTATTTTTCGTGACCAATAAAGAAAAAATATTAATCATGTATCGCTGTGCTCTAACATTGGTAGACTACGTTTTGATCATAAGCTAGGAATAACACGGCAGCAATACCAATATGTATGTATCACGTGCGTCCAAAGGAAATAAACGACAATGATATAGATATAAATCATTACTTCTTATGCAAAGTCTTAATTTCTTTCAATCGATCGAACGGCTGTAGATATACTTGGGATGGGGTGAGGTAGGAAGAGAAATGGGGGGGGGGGAAGAATGAGTAGCATAAAAAAAGAAAGAATTGAAGAAAAAAAAAGAGATAAAAGACGGCCTCCGCCCCTGATTATCCAGGTCGCTCTTTAGTCAGATTTTGCTACCTGAAAAAACCCGGCTAAACTCCTTATTGTAATTTCAGTAAAAACAGATAATAAAGTGTGTTTCCCCCAATATCATTAAAAGCATGAAATTTTCACGAAGGGTTTGGACTGTAATAGAGAAATGAATTGATATTTATCGAGGTGCATTTAAAAATACATGAATTTCTATTTTGACTGGTTCACATGAAGGCATTTTCCTATGTCCTGATGAAAAAAAAATTCATGAGTAAAACTGAAGAAAATATAACAATATTCAATTTTCATTACCCTCACTTAAAAACGAGGTTTTATTTTTTGAAAATTCACCAGGAAAGGGGGATTATTTTCATTCGACCTGATAATAATATTATTGTACAAGCTGTAACGACATATCGCCATTTTTCGTCAGTACTACATCACATCAGGTCGTCACTTTCCTACGTGGATATTAATTTAAAAGCATACTTAGCTCAGCATGTATCTATTATGAAATCGTGCTTAACAACAAACTGGGATGTTGTCCTGAAGAATATCTCGTTGAAAATACTATTATTAATTTTCAAAAGAGTTTTCACTGATCCCAAAAATAATAAGTTTGCCGGTCATACAAAAATAATAAGATAAAATCACCACACTCATTGCATAATAACACTTTGTCGCCATCTCTCGACCAGGGGCAGTACAGGCGCCCATTGGCCAATGAAAGACCGGGGCTCATTTGCATACGGACCGCGCCGCACCGGACCCGGACGCGGTGTATAAATAGGGCGATTGGGACGGGCCAATCGCATTAGCAATCGAATATCTAATCGGTGCACACGCTTCGTTACATTCTTCACATACCAGCTTACATTCATCATGGCTCCAACAGGTCAAGTTGCCAAGAAAGGTTCCAAGAAAGCAGTCAAGGCCCCCCGGCCCAGCGGTGGCAAGAAGAGGCACAGGAAAAGGAAGGAGAGCTACGGAATCTACATCTACAAAGTCCTTAAGCAGGTTCACCCTGATACCGGAATTTCTAGCCGGGCCATGACGATCATGAACAGCTTCGTCAACGACATCTTCGAGCGGATTGCCGGCGAATCTTCTCGGCTGGCCCAATACAACAAGAAATCTACCATCAGCAGTCGTGAGATACAGACCGCCGTGCGCCTTCTTCTTCCAGGGGAGCTTGCTAAGCACGCCGTGAGTGAGGGCACCAAAGCGGTGACGAAGTATACCACATCTAAATAGAGGGAGTTCTACTCTTCATGTACAAACAACGGCCCTTTTCAGGGCCACGCAAATATTCAAGAAAGAATGCATTATGTAGTATGAAGGAATAAATAAGCATATGAATGAACGGTCGAATAAATTAAACGAATGAAATTGTAAGTAATAATAATAGAGTAAAATGTAAGAAAATATGACAGATGAAAATGAATCTGTTGTGAAAATCAAGTTCGTGTGTACTGGGAAAGGTGCCGATGATAAGGAATGATCATGAATGATTATGCGTTTGAGAATGCATGCATGCATGCTATAGCATGCTATAAATGAATACTGAAAAATGAATACTGAATGGGGGGGGGGGGGGTATAAAGACGGAGATACGGGATGCAAAGCAAATCCTAATTAGCATTTAATTTGCGTATGTTATTGACAAGACCGGGGTCTTGATTTTTCATTGACTCATGATGTCCCCGTTCCCTAGTTTCTTACATGTTGTTACCTTCTCAAAAAAAAAAAACATCCAGAATCGGTCGCCCCGTGAATTTAGTTTACTATTACCGTAGTGAAATTCGTCACCCCTTTGGTGCCTTTACTCACGCAGTGCCGTTGTGCACAGCGCCACCACCATACCACGCTTCGCGCGTTATGACAATAGAGCAACACAACTGACCAATCACGAGAGCTCTGCGGACGGTGCCGTTGGGTTTGGGATCTCTCGGAGCTCTTATAAATAGCGGTCATATTTTCAGCGGGCGTTGTGGCGTGCGCCTGTAATCCAAGCTGTGGGGAAGTTACAAATTGATGCAGAGGTTCGAGGTTCGAGCCCTGGTCACGTCTTTCGGATGGTGACGTTAAAGGTCGGTCCCAGACGTAAATAATCATATCTGATTGATACACGTCTGACAAAACTCAAATACACACACACAGCGGCAGTCACTCATCTCGTCTTCTACGTTCGATTCGCAGACTTACCATCAGACAAGTAACCAACCATGGCACGCACCAAGCAGACGGCTCGCAAATCTACCGGAGGGAAGGCTCCCAGAAAGCAGTTGGCAACCAAGGCGGCCAGGAAGAGTGCCCCAGCCACCGGGGGAGTTAAAAAGCCACATAGGTACAGGCCTGGAACTGTCGCCCTGAGAGAGATTCGCCGCTACCAGAAGAGCACCGAGCTTCTGATCCGAAAACTCCCATTCCAGCGTCTAGTGAGGGAGATTGCCCAGGACTTCAAAACAGAGCTCCGCTTCCAGAGTTCCGCCGTGATGGCCCTTCAAGAAGCTAGCGAAGCCTATCTGGTCGGGCTATTTGAAGACACCAACCTGTGCGCCATCCATGCTAAGAGGGTTACCATCATGCCGAAAGATATCCAGCTGGCCCGTCGAATCCGTGGAGAACGCGCCTAGAGCGCCAATGCACTACAGCCTGTAGGGCATATAACCAAACGGCTCTTTTCAGAGCCACCATAACATCACGAAAGAATCACTGATATTATATGCAGTATATATATGAATAATTGGTAAAAATAATGAATCCCTGGGGTAATTGAAATATTAAATAGATATAATGTACATCATACATATAACTTTGATCAAAATAGTGGTTGTGAGGGGGGGGGGTAATTACCTGTAGTCGCATGAAGAGTGAGTGCGTATGTCACATGCCACTGTCACTGCTTGTCCTTATCTTGTACCATGACATCCTCCTCCCTCTTTCCTATTGAAATACAAAAAAATATATAGGAAATAAATAAATTACTGATAAAATCACCATAACAGTATATACACGCAGTCTTTATCATTTTTATTATTTTTAATATATAAAACAAACGTGGAATCACAAGCCTTCGCTTTCGGTTGTTTGATGATTTTGAAAGTAGGATTTATATAAGTTAGTTGGTATACTTGTTCTAATAAATATATTCCAGGGGTACATACTTTTTTCAAGTAGATCTCTTTGTAATTTTATTTGAATAAGAATTCACTTGCTATTCTGTTAATGAAATATAAAGTCAAAATAGATTCATGTATTCGTTATTGTATCGTATTTTGTTCAGGTAGGTATATCATGCAGCCATATTGCCACACAGTACACCACGAGCTTCCAAAATTGAGTTGTGTGTTCGATTATTTGAGGGATCATAATAAATTTTGGTGTGCACGTCATTATAATTTTTTCAAGAAAATGAAATAAATGGTGCACAGGAAAAGGTAGGGTTAGGGATAGTAACAGATGAGAAGGATTCGCCGCAAGATGGCAGCAGTCACAAATATTGATTTTTGTTTCAGAGGCCGGACTGGCGACGGCGGTCAGCGAACCGTTGATTGGACAATAGTCGCAATACCCCGGCGGTAAATGCGAACGCCACATCGCGTATAAAAAGGCAGAAAAAAGCGCTGAGGAGTCATTACACGAATGCACACTGCTCCGGTCTGATCTTCAACTCGCTATCGGTTCATCTCATCAGTAAAACATCATGTCTGGAAGAGGAAAGAGTGGAAAGGCCCGAACCAAGGCAAAGACTCGCTCATCCCGTGCTGGTCTTCAGTTCCCAGTGGGACGTGTTCACCGATTTCTTCGAAAGGGCAGCTATGCACAGAGGGTAGGCGCTGGAGCACCCGTCTACATGGCTGCAGTACTGGAGTACCTGACTGCCGAAATCTTGGAACTCGCCGGTAATGCTGCTCGTGACAACAAGAAGTCTAGGATCATCCCTCGTCACCTTCAGCTCGCCGTACGCAACGACGAGGAACTGAACAAACTCTTGGGTGGTGTGACAATCGCACAAGGTGGCGTACTGCCAAACATCCAAGCCGTGTTGCTTCCAAAGAAAACCGCTAAATCAAGCTAGTTTGCCTCGGCGAACCCCCATTTCAACGGCCCTTATCAGGGCCACCAAATATTCACGAAAGAATTGTTTTGTTTTCATTGGTATCCATCCCTCTTTCTCTCTCACTAACTCTATACAGATAAGGTACATGATGTGACTGATAAGAAAGATGAATTATGTCCAGTCATTTTAAGGATTTCAAATGAATACTGACAAATAATTTAGAAGATAAATGATGTCAAATAACTAAATAGAGTTCAGGGAGGCTCAACATGTTAATTTGAATAGAATTCCTAACAATTTAGTAACATGAAATTTCAAATAACGGGGGTGCGCTGGAAGGAATAATATGCATAGACGTAGAAGAAGAAGAAGAAGTAGTAGTAGTAGTAGTAGTAGTAGTAAGAGTAGTAGTAGTAGTAGTAAGAGTAGTAGTAGTAATAGTAGTAAGAGTAGTAGTAGTAGTAGTAGTAGTAAGAGTAGTAGTAGTAATAGTAGTAGTAGTAGTAGTAGTAGTAGCAATAGTAGTAGTAAGAGTAGTAATAGTAGTAGTAGTAGCATTTGTAGTAGTAGTAGTAGTAGTAGTAGTGGTATATCAAACTCAGGAAGTCCTAAACTATCGTCATAACGAGTGCCAAAGTTTCTTCAATCATTCAGATTACAGTAAATGTCACACATTCTTGATGTCGACCAACGCCCCCTTGTGGCGAGTTTTTCCTAGTCTCGGTGTTCTGGCATTAAAATCAGTAGCTGTATTTACTACGCCATGATGGTAATACCGAACAAAGATTTTTTAAATGTTTTATCAATGATAGCATGCGGACGAATATAAAAGGACATGTGCATGTTTATGGGCGAAAAATCTGTAAAAAATAATAATAATATAGAAATATCGTTACAAATTGCCTTCGAAAAGGAAAATAACGGGAGGGGTATTTGGTAATAATAAGTAGAAGAAGAATAATAGGAAGAGGAAGAACAGGGAAAAGGGAAGAGGAAGAAGAATCTACTCATGTTAGCAGAAGCCCTAGTAAAATGGGCAACACAGTAGTGGGGCGGGCAGGCTGGGGAGGTTTCCTACCACGTACGCAACCATGACGTATAATGATCATTTCGCGGTGAGGCGGGCACTTGTTTTGTTCACGCCGCAACTGTACAGACGTATACCAAAATGGCTGAGAAGGACACCAAGAATGCTCCTAAGAAGAAACCAGCGACCCATCCGCCTGCTGCTGAGATGGTCATGACAGCAATCACCGAACTGAAGGAGCGGAATGGATCTTCGCTGCAGGCAATCAAGAAGTACATCGAGCAGAACTTCGATGTCCAGATGGACCGACAGCTCATATTCATCAAGAGGGCTCTGAAGGCTGGTGTGGTGAAGGGCAAACTTACGCAGACGAAGGGTAAAGGTGCTTCGGGGTCATTCAAGTTGAATGTGCAAGCAGCCAAGGCACAGGCAGTGGAGAAGGCCAAGAAGGAAAAGGAGAAGGTCAAGAAGGAGAAAGAGAAGGAGAAGGCCAAGGCGAAAGCTGCAGCCCAGAAGGAGAAAAGGCAGAAGGCAGCCGCCGCTAAGAAGGCAAAGGCAGCACCAAAGAAAGTGAAGAAGCCAGTAAAGAAGACTACTGAGAAGAAAGAGAAGAAAAATACACCAAAGAAGAAAGTCCCTGCCAAGAAATCGACACCCAAGAAGGCGACCAAGAAGGCGGTAGCCAAGAAGCCAAAGGCTTCGAACCCCAAGAAACCCGCGGCAAAGAAGGTGACAAAGAAATCCAAGTGATTTCTGGATAGCCACTTTCCAGTGCCAACCAAACGGCTCTTTTCAGAGCCACCACATTTCCATGAAAGAATACTTGTCTCAATGAAATAATAATAACAGTAATAATAACAACAAAAATAATAATGATAATAAACATTATTTATAGTATGAACCATTCTGTGACCACCCGCACTGGTATAAGTCGGATTCTAATGCAAAAAAATTAAAGAATGAAGATTATATATTTATTAAATGGCAAGGTAATTGGACACTATTATCATATTATAAGAAGGAGGAACAAGGGGGCGGGATGTGAATGACGTATAATGTATAAAAATGTATATGAAACTAATTATATATGAAGTTAACATATATCGTGGAAAAAAAATAACACGAAGAGAAAGGAAGAAAACGTAAGAAATAAATAATGCAAAGAAAATGAACTGGAGAGGGAGATGGGTATTATTGGTGAAATTTAAGATGTTGCCTTATATTTGAGTACTATTGACAATATCTTCCGAAAATTATGCATTTTGTTTTTTTCCTAAGGGTCATTATTCCGTGCGTTTTCAGGGCGGGGGGGGGGGGGACTCTTTCAGAAATCATATCGGCATCGGCACAAGGGGGCGCTCTGACGTGAGTGCCATTCGCCGCCGGGTCGGCGCGGTGACGAGTTTCGTCACCCACGTCCGCAATCTGACCACAATAGCCGCTGTTCTCGCAAATTACCTCATTCGCTCAGCGTAACATCCAGTCTTCAGTATCGTACACAACTAGCTCTCATAAATCAAGATGTCAGGTCGCGGAAAAGGAGGAAAGGGTCTTGGAAAGGGTGGTGCCAAGCGTCATCGCAAGGTTCTACGAGACAACATCCAAGGTATCACGAAGCCTGCTATCCGCCGTCTAGCAAGAAGAGGTGGAGTCAAAAGAATCTCTGGTCTCATCTACGAAGAGACACGCGGTGTACTGAAAGTCTTCTTGGAGAATGTCATCCGTGATGCCGTCACCTACTGTGAGCACGCCAAGCGGAAGACTGTCACAGCCATGGACGTGGTCTATGCACTGAAAAGGCAGGGCCGCACCCTGTACGGTTTTGGCGGCTAGTCTAAACCTACGGTTATGGCTAGAAATAACGGCTCTTTTCAGAGCCACCACATGATCAAGAAAGAATGTTGTTGATTTAAAGTAGATGAATGATTAGATAATCAGTACTATAACAATATAAATCAATCTAGGAATTACTATAAATCTAATCTTTCATACTTACATTATCATCATATAGTATCAAATTACCATTGCCTTATATACAGAGTGAGAATGACATGTGAGTACCCAAAGAGGTGCTATTACATAGCAACAAGGTGCCAAAAAATGCCGGTTTTATTTTTCGTGACCAATAAAGAAAAAATATTAATCATGTATCGCTGTGCTCTAACATTGGTAGACTACGTTTTGATCATAAGCTAGGAATAACACGGCAGCAATACCAATATGTATGTATCACGTGCGTCCAAAGGAAATAAACGACAATGATATAGATATAAATCATTACTTCTTATGCAAAGTCTTAATTTCTTTCAATCGATCGAACGGCTGTAGATATACTTGGGATGGGGTGAGGTAGGAAGAGAAATGGGGGGGGGGGAAGAATGAGTAGCATAAAAAAAGAAAGAATTGAAGAAAAAAAAAGAGATAAAAGACGGCCTCCGCCCCTGATTATCCAGGTCGCTCTTTAGTCAGATTTTGCTACCTGAAAAAACCCGGCTAAACTCCTTATTGTAATTTCAGTAAAAACAGATAATAAAGTGTGTTTCCCCCAATATCATTAAAAGCATGAAATTTTCACGAAGGGTTTGGACTGTAATAGAGAAATGAATTGATATTTATCGAGGTGCATTTAAAAATACATGAATTTCTATTTTGACTGGTTCACATGAAGGCATTTTCCTATGTCCTGATGAAAAAAAAATTCATGAGTAAAACTGAAGAAAATATAACAATATTCAATTTTCATTACCCTCACTTAAAAACGAGGTTTTATTTTTTGAAAATTCACCAGGAAAGGGGGATTATTTTCATTCGACCTGATAATAATATTATTGTACAAGCTGTAACGACATATCGCCATTTTTCGTCAGTACTACATCACATCAGGTCGTCACTTTCCTACGTGGATATTAATTTAAAAGCATACTTAGCTCAGCATGTATCTATTATGAAATCGTGCTTAACAACAAACTGGGATGTTGTCCTGAAGAATATCTCGTTGAAAATACTATTATTAATTTTCAAAAGAGTTTTCACTGATCCCAAAAATAATAAGTTTGCCGGTCATACAAAAATAATAAGATAAAATCACCACACTCATTGCATAATAACACTTTGTCGCCATCTCTCGACCAGGGGCAGTACAGGCGCCCATTGGCCAATGAAAGACCGGGGCTCATTTGCATACGGACCGCGCCGCACCGGACCCGGACGCGGTGTATAAATAGGGCGATTGGGACGGGCCAATCGCATTAGCAATCGAATATCTAATCGGTGCACACGCTTCGTTACATTCTTCACATACCAGCTTACATTCATCATGGCTCCAACAGGTCAAGTTGCCAAGAAAGGTTCCAAGAAAGCAGTCAAGGCCCCCCGGCCCAGCGGTGGCAAGAAGAGGCACAGGAAAAGGAAGGAGAGCTACGGAATCTACATCTACAAAGTCCTTAAGCAGGTTCACCCTGATACCGGAATTTCTAGCCGGGCCATGACGATCATGAACAGCTTCGTCAACGACATCTTCGAGCGGATTGCCGGCGAATCTTCTCGGCTGGCCCAATACAACAAGAAATCTACCATCAGCAGTCGTGAGATACAGACCGCCGTGCGCCTTCTTCTTCCAGGGGAGCTTGCTAAGCACGCCGTGAGTGAGGGCACCAAAGCGGTGACGAAGTATACCACATCTAAATAGAGGGAGTTCTACTCTTCATGTACAAACAACGGCCCTTTTCAGGGCCACGCAAATATTCAAGAAAGAATGCATTATGTAGTATGAAGGAATAAATAAGCATATGAATGAACGGTCGAATAAATTAAACGAATGAAATTGTAAGTAATAATAATAGAGTAAAATGTAAGAAAATATGACAGATGAAAATGAATCTGTTGTGAAAATCAAGTTCGTGTGTACTGGGAAAGGTGCCGATGATAAGGAATGATCATGAATGATTATGCGTTTGAGAATGCATGCATGCATGCTATAGCATGCTATAAATGAATACTGAAAAATGAATACTGAATGGGGGGGGGGGGGGTATAAAGACGGAGATACGGGATGCAAAGCAAATCCTAATTAGCATTTAATTTGCGTATGTTATTGACAAGACCGGGGTCTTGATTTTTCATTGACTCATGATGTCCCCGTTCCCTAGTTTCTTACATGTTGTTACCTTCTCAAAAAAAAAAACATCCAGAATCGGTCGCCCCGTGAATTTAGTTTACTATTACCGTAGTGAAATTCGTCACCCCTTTGGTGCCTTTACTCACGCAGTGCCGTTGTGCACAGCGCCACCACCATACCACGCTTCGCGCGTTATGACAATAGAGCAACACAACTGACCAATCACGAGAGCTCTGCGGACGGTGCCGTTGGGTTTGGGATCTCTCGGAGCTCTTATAAATAGCGGTCATATTTTCAGCGGCAGTCACTCATCTCGTCTTCTACGTTCGATTCGCAGACTTACCATCAGACAAGTAACCAACCATGGCACGCACCAAGCAGACGGCTCGCAAATCTACCGGAGGGAAGGCTCCCAGAAAGCAGTTGGCAACCAAGGCGGCCAGGAAGAGTGCCCCAGCCACCGGGGGAGTTAAAAAGCCACATAGGTACAGGCCTGGAACTGTCGCCCTGAGAGAGATTCGCCGCTACCAGAAGAGCACCGAGCTTCTGATCCGAAAACTCCCATTCCAGCGTCTAGTGAGGGAGATTGCCCAGGACTTCAAAACAGAGCTCCGCTTCCAGAGTTCCGCCGTGATGGCCCTTCAAGAAGCTAGCGAAGCCTATCTGGTCGGGCTATTTGAAGACACCAACCTGTGCGCCATCCATGCTAAGAGGGTTACCATCATGCCGAAAGATATCCAGCTGGCCCGTCGAATCCGTGGAGAACGCGCCTAGAGCGCCAATGCACTACAGCCTGTAGGGCATATAACCAAACGGCTCTTTTCAGAGCCACCATAACATCACGAAAGAATCACTGATATTATATGCAGTATATATATGAATAATTGGTAAAAATAATGAATCCCTGGGGTAATTGAAATATTAAATAGATATAATGTACATCATACATATAACTTTGATCAAAATAGTGGTTGTGAGGGGGGGGGGTAATTACCTGTAGTCGCATGAAGAGTGAGTGCGTATGTCACATGCCACTGTCACTGCTTGTCCTTATCTTGTACCATGACATCCTCCTCCCTCTTTCCTATTGAAATACAAAAAAATATATAGGAAATAAATAAATTACTGATAAAATCACCATAACAGTATATACACGCAGTCTTTATCATTTTTATTATTTTTAATATATAAAACAAACGTGGAATCACAAGCCTTCGCTTTCGGTTGTTTGATGATTTTGAAAGTAGGATTTATATAAGTTAGTTGGTATACTTGTTCTAATAAATATATTCCAGGGGTACATACTTTTTTCAAGTAGATCTCTTTGTAATTTTATTTGAATAAGAATTCACTTGCTATTCTGTTAATGAAATATAAAGTCAAAATAGATTCATGTATTCGTTATTGTATCGTATTTTGTTCAGGTAGGTATATCATGCAGCCATATTGCCACACAGTACACCACGAGCTTCCAAAATTGAGTTGTGTGTTCGATTATTTGAGGGATCATAATAAATTTTGGTGTGCACGTCATTATAATTTTTTCAAGAAAATGAAATAAATGGTGCACAGGAAAAGGTAGGGTTAGGGATAGTAACAGATGAGAAGGATTCGCCGCAAGATGGCAGCAGTCACAAATATTGATTTTTGTTTCAGAGGCCGGACTGGCGACGGCGGTCAGCGAACCGTTGATTGGACAATAGTCGCAATACCCCGGCGGTAAATGCGAACGCCACATCGCGTATAAAAAGGCAGAAAAAAGCGCTGAGGAGTCATTACACGAATGCACACTGCTCCGGTCTGATCTTCAACTCGCTATCGGTTCATCTCATCAGTAAAACATCATGTCTGGAAGAGGAAAGAGTGGAAAGGCCCGAACCAAGGCAAAGACTCGCTCATCCCGTGCTGGTCTTCAGTTCCCAGTGGGACGTGTTCACCGATTTCTTCGAAAGGGCAGCTATGCACAGAGGGTAGGCGCTGGAGCACCCGTCTACATGGCTGCAGTACTGGAGTACCTGACTGCCGAAATCTTGGAACTCGCCGGTAATGCTGCTCGTGACAACAAGAAGTCTAGGATCATCCCTCGTCACCTTCAGCTCGCCGTACGCAACGACGAGGAACTGAACAAACTCTTGGGTGGTGTGACAATCGCACAAGGTGGCGTACTGCCAAACATCCAAGCCGTGTTGCTTCCAAAGAAAACCGCTAAATCAAGCTAGTTTGCCTCGGCGAACCCCCATTTCAACGGCCCTTATCAGGGCCACCAAATATTCACGAAAGAATTGTTTTGTTTTCATTGGTATCCATCCCTCTTTCTCTCTCACTAACTCTATACAGATAAGGTACATGATGTGACTGATAAGAAAGATGAATTATGTCCAGTCATTTTAAGGATTTCAAATGAATACTGACAAATAATTTAGAAGATAAATGATGTCAAATAACTAAATAGAGTTCAGGGAGGCTCAACATGTTAATTTGAATAGAATTCCTAACAATTTAGTAACATGAAATTTCAAATAACGGGGGTGCGCTGGAAGGAATAATATGCATAGACGTAGAAGAAGAAGAAGAAGTAGTAGTAGTAGTAGTAGTAGTAGTAAGAGTAGTAGTAGTAGTAGTAAGAGTAGTAGTAGTAATAGTAGTAAGAGTAGTAGTAGTAGTAGTAGTAGTAAGAGTAGTAGTAGTAATAGTAGTAGTAGTAGTAGTAGTAGTAGCAATAGTAGTAGTAAGAGTAGTAATAGTAGTAGTAGTAGCATTTGTAGTAGTAGTAGTAGTAGTAGTAGTAGTGGTATATCAAACTCAGGAAGTCCTAAACTATCGTCATAACGAGTGCCAAAGTTTCTTCAATCATTCAGATTACAGTAAATGTCACACATTCTTGATGTCGACCAACGCCCCCTTGTGGCGAGTTTTTCCTAGTCTCGGTGTTCTGGCATTAAAATCAGTAGCTGTATTTACTACGCCATGATGGTAATACCGAACAAAGATTTTTTAAATGTTTTATCAATGATAGCATGCGGACGAATATAAAAGGACATGTGCATGTTTATGGGCGAAAAATCTGTAAAAAATAATAATAATATAGAAATATCGTTACAAATTGCCTTCGAAAAGGAAAATAACGGGAGGGGTATTTGGTAATAATAAGTAGAAGAAGAATAATAGGAAGAGGAAGAACAGGGAAAAGGGAAGAGGAAGAAGAATCTACTCATGTTAGCAGAAGCCCTAGTAAAATGGGCAACACAGTAGTGGGGCGGGCAGGCTGGGGAGGTTTCCTACCACGTACGCAACCATGACGTATAATGATCATTTCGCGGTGAGGCGGGCACTTGTTTTGTTCACGCCGCAACTGTACAGACGTATACCAAAATGGCTGAGAAGGACACCAAGAATGCTCCTAAGAAGAAACCAGCGACCCATCCGCCTGCTGCTGAGATGGTCATGACAGCAATCACCGAACTGAAGGAGCGGAATGGATCTTCGCTGCAGGCAATCAAGAAGTACATCGAGCAGAACTTCGATGTCCAGATGGACCGACAGCTCATATTCATCAAGAGGGCTCTGAAGGCTGGTGTGGTGAAGGGCAAACTTACGCAGACGAAGGGTAAAGGTGCTTCGGGGTCATTCAAGTTGAATGTGCAAGCAGCCAAGGCACAGGCAGTGGAGAAGGCCAAGAAGGAAAAGGAGAAGGTCAAGAAGGAGAAAGAGAAGGAGAAGGCCAAGGCGAAAGCTGCAGCCCAGAAGGAGAAAAGGCAGAAGGCAGCCGCCGCTAAGAAGGCAAAGGCAGCACCAAAGAAAGTGAAGAAGCCAGTAAAGAAGACTACTGAGAAGAAAGAGAAGAAAAAGACACCAAAGAAGAAAGTCCCTGCCAAGAAATCGACACCCAAGAAGGCGACCAAGAAGGCGGTAGCCAAGAAGCCAAAGGCTTCGAACCCCAAGAAACCCGCGGCAAAGAAGGTGACAAAGAAATCCAAGTGATTTCTGGATAGCCACTTTCCAGTGCCAACCAAACGGCTCTTTTCAGAGCCACCACATTTCCATGAAAGAATACTTGTCTCAATGAAATAATAATAACAGTAATAATAACAACAAAAATAATAATGATAATAAACATTATTTATAGTATGAACCATTCTGTGACCACCCGCACTGGTATAAGTCGGATTCTAATGCAAAAAAATTAAAGAATGAAGATTATATATTTATTAAATGGCAAGGTAATTGGACACTATTATCATATTATAAGAAGGAGGAACAAGGGGGCGGGATGTGAATGACGTATAATGTATAAAAATGTATATGAAACTAATTATATATGAAGTTAACATATATCGTGGAAAAAAAATAACACGAAGAGAAAGGAAGAAAACGTAAGAAATAAATAATGCAAAGAAAATGAACTGGAGAGGGAGATGGGTATTATTGGTGAAATTTAAGATGTTGCCTTATATTTGAGTACTATTGACAATATCTTCCGAAAATTATGCATTTTGTTTTTTTCCTAAGGGTCATTATTCCGTGCGTTTTCAGGGCGGGGGGGGGGGGGGGGACTCTTTCAGAAATCATATCGGCATCGGCACAAGGGGGCGCTCTGACGTGAGTGCCATTCGCCGCCGGGTCGGCGCGGTGACGAGTTTCGTCACCCACGTCCGCAATCTGACCACAATAGCCGCTGTTCTCGCAAATTACCTCATTCGCTCAGCGTAACATCCAGTCTTCAGTATCGTACACAACTAGCTCTCATAAATCAAGATGTCAGGTCGCGGAAAAGGAGGAAAGGGTCTTGGAAAGGGTGGTGCCAAGCGTCATCGCAAGGTTCTACGAGACAACATCCAAGGTATCACGAAGCCTGCTATCCGCCGTCTAGCAAGAAGAGGTGGAGTCAAAAGAATCTCTGGTCTCATCTACGAAGAGACACGCGGTGTACTGAAAGTCTTCTTGGAGAATGTCATCCGTGATGCCGTCACCTACTGTGAGCACGCCAAGCGGAAGACTGTCACAGCCATGGACGTGGTCTATGCACTGAAAAGGCAGGGCCGCACCCTGTACGGTTTTGGCGGCTAGTCTAAACCTACGGTTATGGCTAGAAATAACGGCTCTTTTCAGAGCCACCACATGATCAAGAAAGAATGTTGTTGATTTAAAGTAGATGAATGATTAGATAATCAGTACTATAACAATATAAATCAATCTAGGAATTACTATAAATCTAATCTTTCATACTTACATTATCATCATATAGTATCAAATTACCATTGCCTTATATACAGAGTGAGAATGACATGTGAGTACCCAAAGAGGTGCTATTACATAGCAACAAGGTGCCAAAAAATGCCGGTTTTATTTTTCGTGACCAATAAAGAAAAAATATTAATCATGTATCGCTGTGCTCTAACATTGGTAGACTACGTTTTGATCATAAGCTAGGAATAACACGGCAGCAATACCAATATGTATGTATCACGTGCGTCCAAAGGAAATAAACGACAATGATATAGATATAAATCATTACTTCTTATGCAAAGTCTTAATTTCTTTCAATCGATCGAACGGCTGTAGATATACTTGGGATGGGGTGAGGTAGGAAGAGAAATGGGGGGGGGGGGAAGAATGAGTAGCATAAAAAAAGAAAGAATTGAAGAAAAAAAAAGAGATAAAAGACGGCCTCCGCCCCTGATTATCCAGGTCGCTCTTTAGTCAGATTTTGCTACCTGAAAAAACCCGGCTAAACTCCTTATTGTAATTTCAGTAAAAACAGATAATAAAGTGTGTTTCCCCCAATATCATTAAAAGCATGAAATTTTCACGAAGGGTTTGGACTGTAATAGAGAAATGAATTGATATTTATCGAGGTGCATTTAAAAATACATGAATTTCTATTTTGACTGGTTCACATGAAGGCATTTTCCTATGTCCTGATGAAAAAAAAATTCATGAGTAAAACTGAAGAAAATATAACAATATTCAATTTTCATTACCCTCACTTAAAAACGAGGTATTATTTTTTGAAAATTCACCAGGAAAGGGGGATTATTTTCATTCGACCTGATAATAATATTATTGTACAAGCTGTAACGACATATCGCCATTTTTCGTCAGTACTACATCACATCAGGTCGTCACTTTCCTACGTGGATATTAATTTAAAAGCATACTTAGCTCAGCATGTATCTATTATGAAATCGTGCTTAACAACAAACTGGGATGTTGTCCTGAAGAATATCTCGTTGAAAATACTATTATTAATTTTCAAAAGAGTTTTCACTGATCCCAAAAATAATAAGTTTGCCGGTCATACAAAAATAATAAGATAAAATCACCACACTCATTGCATAATAACACTTTGTCGCCATCTCTCGACCAGGGGCAGTACAGGCGCCCATTGGCCAATGAAAGACCGGGGCTCATTTGCATACGGACCGCGCCGCACCGGACCCGGACGCGGTGTATAAATAGGGCGATTGGGACGGGCCAATCGCATTAGCAATCGAATATCTAATCGGTGCACACGCTTCGTTACATTCTTCACATACCAGCTTACATTCATCATGGCTCCAACAGGTCAAGTTGCCAAGAAAGGTTCCAAGAAAGCAGTCAAGGCCCCCCGGCCCAGCGGTGGCAAGAAGAGGCACAGGAAAAGGAAGGAGAGCTACGGAATCTACATCTACAAAGTCCTTAAGCAGGTTCACCCTGATACCGGAATTTCTAGCCGGGCCATGACGATCATGAACAGCTTCGTCAACGACATCTTCGAGCGGATTGCCGGCGAATCTTCTCGGCTGGCCCAATACAACAAGAAATCTACCATCAGCAGTCGTGAGATACAGACCGCCGTGCGCCTTCTTCTTCCAGGGGAGCTTGCTAAGCACGCCGTGAGTGAGGGCACCAAAGCGGTGACGAAGTATACCACATCTAAATAGAGGGAGTTCTACTCTTCATGTACAAACAACGGCCCTTTTCAGGGCCACGCAAATATTCAAGAAAGAATGCATTATGTAGTATGAAGGAATAAATAAGCATATGAATGAACGGTCGAATAAATTAAACGAATGAAATTGTAAGTAATAATAATAGAGTAAAATGTAAGAAAATATGACAGATGAAAATGAATCTGTTGTGAAAATCAAGTTCGTGTGTACTGGGAAAGGTGCCGATGATAAGGAATGATCATGAATGATTATGCGTTTGAGAATGCATGCATGCATGCTATAGCATGCTATAAATGAATACTGAAAAATGAATACTGAATGGGGGGGGGGGGTATAAAGACGGAGATACGGGATGCAAAGCAAATCCTAATTAGCATTTAATTTGCGTATGTTATTGACAAGACCGGGGTCTTGATTTTTCATTGACTCATGATGTCCCCGTTCCCTAGTTTCTTACATGTTGTTACCTTCTCAAAAAAAAAAAACATCCAGAATCGGTCGCCCCGTGAATTTAGTTTACTATTACCGTAGTGAAATTCGTCACCCCTTTGGTGCCTTTACTCACGCAGTGCCGTTGTGCACAGCGCCACCACCATACCACGCTTCGCGCGTTATGACAATAGAGCAACACAACTGACCAATCACGAGAGCTCTGCGGACGGTGCCGTTGGGTTTGGGATCTCTCGGAGCTCTTATAAATAGCGGTCATATTTTCAGCGGCAGTCACTCATCTCGTCTTCTACGTTCGATTCGCAGACTTACCATCAGACAAGTAACCAACCATGGCACGCACCAAGCAGACGGCTCGCAAATCTACCGGAGGGAAGGCTCCCAGAAAGCAGTTGGCAACCAAGGCGGCCAGGAAGAGTGCCCCAGCCACCGGGGGAGTTAAAAAGCCACATAGGTACAGGCCTGGAACTGTCGCCCTGAGAGAGATTCGCCGCTACCAGAAGAGCACCGAGCTTCTGATCCGAAAACTCCCATTCCAGCGTCTAGTGAGGGAGATTGCCCAGGACTTCAAAACAGAGCTCCGCTTCCAGAGTTCCGCCGTGATGGCCCTTCAAGAAGCTAGCGAAGCCTATCTGGTCGGGCTATTTGAAGACACCAACCTGTGCGCCATCCATGCTAAGAGGGTTACCATCATGCCGAAAGATATCCAGCTGGCCCGTCGAATCCGTGGAGAACGCGCCTAGAGCGCCAATGCACTACAGCCTGTAGGGCATATAACCAAACGGCTCTTTTCAGAGCCACCATAACATCACGAAAGAATCACTGATATTATATGCAGTATATATATGAATAATTGGTAAAAATAATGAATCCCTGGGGTAATTGAAATATTAAATAGATATAATGTACATCATACATATAACTTTGATCAAAATAGTGGTTGTGAGGGGGGGGGGTAATTACCTGTAGTCGCATGAAGAGTGAGTGCGTATGTCACATGCCACTGTCACTGCTTGTCCTTATCTTGTACCATGACATCCTCCTCCCTCTTTCCTATTGAAATACAAAAAAATATATAGGAAATAAATAAATTACTGATAAAATCACCATAACAGTATATACACGCAGTCTTTATCATTTTTATTATTTTTAATATATAAAACAAACGTGGAATCACAAGCCTTCGCTTTCGGTTGTTTGATGATTTTGAAAGTAGGATTTATATAAGTTAGTTGGTATACTTGTTCTAATAAATATATTCCAGGGGTACATACTTTTTTCAAGTAGATCTCTTTGTAATTTTATTTGAATAAGAATTCACTTGCTATTCTGTTAATGAAATATAAAGTCAAAATAGATTCATGTATTCGTTATTGTATCGTATTTTGTTCAGGTAGGTATATCATGCAGCCATATTGCCACACAGTACACCACGAGCTTCCAAAATTGAGTTGTGTGTTCGATTATTTGAGGGATCATAATAAATTTTGGTGTGCACGTCATTATAATTTTTTCAAGAAAATGAAATAAATGGTGCACAGGAAAAGGTAGGGTTAGGGATAGTAACAGATGAGAAGGATTCGCCGCAAGATGGCAGCAGTCACAAATATTGATTTTTGTTTCAGAGGCCGGACTGGCGACGGCGGTCAGCGAACCGTTGATTGGACAATAGTCGCAATACCCCGGCGGTAAATGCGAACGCCACATCGCGTATAAAAAGGCAGAAAAAAGCGCTGAGGAGTCATTACACGAATGCACACTGCTCCGGTCTGATCTTCAACTCGCTATCGGTTCATCTCATCAGTAAAACATCATGTCTGGAAGAGGAAAGAGTGGAAAGGCCCGAACCAAGGCAAAGACTCGCTCATCCCGTGCTGGTCTTCAGTTCCCAGTGGGACGTGTTCACCGATTTCTTCGAAAGGGCAGCTATGCACAGAGGGTAGGCGCTGGAGCACCCGTCTACATGGCTGCAGTACTGGAGTACCTGACTGCCGAAATCTTGGAACTCGCCGGTAATGCTGCTCGTGACAACAAGAAGTCTAGGATCATCCCTCGTCACCTTCAGCTCGCCGTACGCAACGACGAGGAACTGAACAAACTCTTGGGTGGTGTGACAATCGCACAAGGTGGCGTACTGCCAAACATCCAAGCCGTGTTGCTTCCAAAGAAAACCGCTAAATCAAGCTAGTTTGCCTCGGCGAACCCCCATTTCAACGGCCCTTATCAGGGCCACCAAATATTCACGAAAGAATTGTTTTGTTTTCATTGGTATCCATCCCTCTTTCTCTCTCACTAACTCTATACAGATAAGGTACATGATGTGACTGATAAGAAAGATGAATTATGTCCAGTCATTTTAAGGATTTCAAATGAATACTGACAAATAATTTAGAAGATAAATGATGTCAAATAACTAAATAGAGTTCAGGGAGGCTCAACATGTTAATTTGAATAGAATTCCTAACAATTTAGTAACATGAAATTTCAAATAACGGGGGTGCGCTGGAAGGAATAATATGCATAGACGTAGAAGAAGAAGAAGAAGTAGTAGTAGTAGTAGTAGTAGTAGTAAGAGTAGTAGTAGTAGTAGTAAGAGTAGTAGTAGTAATAGTAGTAAGAGTAGTAGTAGTAGTAGTAGTAGTAAGAGTAGTAGTAGTAATAGTAGTAGTAGTAGTAGTAGTAGTAGCAATAGTAGTAGTAAGAGTAGTAATAGTAGTAGTAGTAGCATTTGTAGTAGTAGTAGTAGTAGTAGTAGTAGTGGTATATCAAACTCAGGAAGTCCTAAACTATCGTCATAACGAGTGCCAAAGTTTCTTCAATCATTCAGATTACAGTAAATGTCACACATTCTTGATGTCGACCAACGCCCCCTTGTGGCGAGTTTTTCCTAGTCTCGGTGTTCTGGCATTAAAATCAGTAGCTGTATTTACTACGCCATGATGGTAATACCGAACAAAGATTTTTTAAATGTTTTATCAATGATAGCATGCGGACGAATATAAAAGGACATGTGCATGTTTATGGGCGAAAAATCTGTAAAAAATAATAATAATATAGAAATATCGTTACAAATTGCCTTCGAAAAGGAAAATAACGGGAGGGGTATTTGGTAATAATAAGTAGAAGAAGAATAATAGGAAGAGGAAGAACAGGGAAAAGGGAAGAGGAAGAAGAATCTACTCATGTTAGCAGAAGCCCTAGTAAAATGGGCAACACAGTAGTGGGGCGGGCAGGCTGGGGAGGTTTCCTACCACGTACGCAACCATGACGTATAATGATCATTTCGCGGTGAGGCGGGCACTTGTTTTGTTCACGCCGCAACTGTACAGACGTATACCAAAATGGCTGAGAAGGACACCAAGAATGCTCCTAAGAAGAAACCAGCGACCCATCCGCCTGCTGCTGAGATGGTCATGACAGCAATCACCGAACTGAAGGAGCGGAATGGATCTTCGCTGCAGGCAATCAAGAAGTACATCGAGCAGAACTTCGATGTCCAGATGGACCGACAGCTCATATTCATCAAGAGGGCTCTGAAGGCTGGTGTGGTGAAGGGCAAACTTACGCAGACGAAGGGTAAAGGTGCTTCGGGGTCATTCAAGTTGAATGTGCAAGCAGCCAAGGCACAGGCAGTGGAGAAGGCCAAGAAGGAAAAGGAGAAGGTCAAGAAGGAGAAAGAGAAGGAGAAGGCCAAGGCGAAAGCTGCAGCCCAGAAGGAGAAAAGGCAGAAGGCAGCCGCCGCTAAGAAGGCAAAGGCAGCACCAAAGAAAGTGAAGAAGCCAGTAAAGAAGACTACTGAGAAGAAAGAGAAGAAAAAGACACCAAAGAAGAAAGTCCCTGCCAAGAAATCGACACCCAAGAAGGCGACCAAGAAGGCGGTAGCCAAGAAGCCAAAGGCTTCGAACCCCAAGAAACCCGCGGCAAAGAAGGTGACAAAGAAATCCAAGTGATTTCTGGATAGCCACTTTCCAGTGCCAACCAAACGGCTCTTTTCAGAGCCACCACATTTCCATGAAAGAATACTTGTCTCAATGAAATAATAATAACAGTAATAATAACAACAAAAATAATAATGATAATAAACATTATTTATAGTATGAACCATTCTGTGACCACCCGCACTGGTATAAGTCGGATTCTAATGCAAAAAAATTAAAGAATGAAGATTATATATTTATTAAATGGCAAGGTAATTGGACACTATTATCATATTATAAGAAGGAGGAACAAGGGGGCGGGATGTGAATGACGTATAATGTATAAAAATGTATATGAAACTAATTATATATGAAGTTAACATATATCGTGGAAAAAAAATAACACGAAGAGAAAGGAAGAAAACGTAAGAAATAAATAATGCAAAGAAAATGAACTGGAGAGGGAGATGGGTATTATTGGTGAAATTTAAGATGTTGCCTTATATTTGAGTACTATTGACAATATCTTCCGAAAATTATGCATTTTGTTTTTTTCCTAAGGGTCATTATTCCGTGCGTTTTCAGGGCGGGGGGGGGGGGGGGACTCTTTCAGAAATCATATCGGCATCGGCACAAGGGGGCGCTCTGACGTGAGTGCCATTCGCCGCCGGGTCGGCGCGGTGACGAGTTTCGTCACCCACGTCCGCAATCTGACCACAATAGCCGCTGTTCTCGCAAATTACCTCATTCGCTCAGCGTAACATCCAGTCTTCAGTATCGTACACAACTAGCTCTCATAAATCAAGATGTCAGGTCGCGGAAAAGGAGGAAAGGGTCTTGGAAAGGGTGGTGCCAAGCGTCATCGCAAGGTTCTACGAGACAACATCCAAGGTATCACGAAGCCTGCTATCCGCCGTCTAGCAAGAAGAGGTGGAGTCAAAAGAATCTCTGGTCTCATCTACGAAGAGACACGCGGTGTACTGAAAGTCTTCTTGGAGAATGTCATCCGTGATGCCGTCACCTACTGTGAGCACGCCAAGCGGAAGACTGTCACAGCCATGGACGTGGTCTATGCACTGAAAAGGCAGGGCCGCACCCTGTACGGTTTTGGCGGCTAGTCTAAACCTACGGTTATGGCTAGAAATAACGGCTCTTTTCAGAGCCACCACATGATCAAGAAAGAATGTTGTTGATTTAAAGTAGATGAATGATTAGATAATCAGTACTATAACAATATAAATCAATCTAGGAATTACTATAAATCTAATCTTTCATACTTACATTATCATCATATAGTATCAAATTACCATTGCCTTATATACAGAGTGAGAATGACATGTGAGTACCCAAAGAGGTGCTATTACATAGCAACAAGGTGCCAAAAAATGCCGGTTTTATTTTTCGTGACCAATAAAGAAAAAATATTAATCATGTATCGCTGTGCTCTAACATTGGTAGACTACGTTTTGATCATAAGCTAGGAATAACACGGCAGCAATACCAATATGTATGTATCACGTGCGTCCAAAGGAAATAAACGACAATGATATAGATATAAATCATTACTTCTTATGCAAAGTCTTAATTTCTTTCAATCGATCGAACGGCTGTAGATATACTTGGGATGGGGTGAGGTAGGAAGAGAAATGGGGGGGGGGGGAAGAATGAGTAGCATAAAAAAAGAAAGAATTGAAGAAAAAAAAAGAGATAAAAGACGGCCTCCGCCCCTGATTATCCAGGTCGCTCTTTAGTCAGATTTTGCTACCTGAAAAAACCCGGCTAAACTCCTTATTGTAATTTCAGTAAAAACAGATAATAAAGTGTGTTTCCCCCAATATCATTAAAAGCATGAAATTTTCACGAAGGGTTTGGACTGTAATAGAGAAATGAATTGATATTTATCGAGGTGCATTTAAAAATACATGAATTTCTATTTTGACTGGTTCACATGAAGGCATTTTCCTATGTCCTGATGAAAAAAAAATTCATGAGTAAAACTGAAGAAAATATAACAATATTCAATTTTCATTACCCTCACTTAAAAACGAGGTTTTATTTTTTGAAAATTCACCAGGAAAGGGGGATTATTTTCATTCGACCTGATAATAATATTATTGTACAAGCTGTAACGACATATCGCCATTTTTCGTCAGTACTACATCACATCAGGTCGTCACTTTCCTACGTGGATATTAATTTAAAAGCATACTTAGCTCAGCATGTATCTATTATGAAATCGTGCTTAACAACAAACTGGGATGTTGTCCTGAAGAATATCTCGTTGAAAATACTATTATTAATTTTCAAAAGAGTTTTCACTGATCCCAAAAATAATAAGTTTGCCGGTCATACAAAAATAATAAGATAAAATCACCACACTCATTGCATAATAACACTTTGTCGCCATCTCTCGACCAGGGGCAGTACAGGCGCCCATTGGCCAATGAAAGACCGGGGCTCATTTGCATACGGACCGCGCCGCACCGGACCCGGACGCGGTGTATAAATAGGGCGATTGGGACGGGCCAATCGCATTAGCAATCGAATATCTAATCGGTGCACACGCTTCGTTACATTCTTCACATACCAGCTTACATTCATCATGGCTCCAACAGGTCAAGTTGCCAAGAAAGGTTCCAAGAAAGCAGTCAAGGCCCCCCGGCCCAGCGGTGGCAAGAAGAGGCACAGGAAAAGGAAGGAGAGCTACGGAATCTACATCTACAAAGTCCTTAAGCAGGTTCACCCTGATACCGGAATTTCTAGCCGGGCCATGACGATCATGAACAGCTTCGTCAACGACATCTTCGAGCGGATTGCCGGCGAATCTTCTCGGCTGGCCCAATACAACAAGAAATCTACCATCAGCAGTCGTGAGATACAGACCGCCGTGCGCCTTCTTCTTCCAGGGGAGCTTGCTAAGCACGCCGTGAGTGAGGGCACCAAAGCGGTGACGAAGTATACCACATCTAAATAGAGGGAGTTCTACTCTTCATGTACAAACAACGGCCCTTTTCAGGGCCACGCAAATATTCAAGAAAGAATGCATTATGTAGTATGAAGGAATAAATAAGCATATGAATGAACGGTCGAATAAATTAAACGAATGAAATTGTAAGTAATAATAATAGAGTAAAATGTAAGAAAATATGACAGATGAAAATGAATCTGTTGTGAAAATCAAGTTCGTGTGTACTGGGAAAGGTGCCGATGATAAGGAATGATCATGAATGATTATGCGTTTGAGAATGCATGCATGCATGCTATAGCATGCTATAAATGAATACTGAAAAATGAATACTGAATGGGGGGGGGGGGGGTATAAAGACGGAGATACGGGATGCAAAGCAAATCCTAATTAGCATTTAATTTGCGTATGTTATTGACAAGACCGGGGTCTTGATTTTTCATTGACTCATGATGTCCCCGTTCCCTAGTTTCTTACATGTTGTTACCTTCTCAAAAAAAAAAAACATCCAGAATCGGTCGCCCCGTGAATTTAGTTTACTATTACCGTAGTGAAATTCGTCACCCCTTTGGTGCCTTTACTCACGCAGTGCCGTTGTGCACAGCGCCACCACCATACCACGCTTCGCGCGTTATGACAATAGAGCAACACAACTGACCAATCACGAGAGCTCTGCGGACGGTGCCGTTGGGTTTGGGATCTCTCGGAGCTCTTATAAATAGCGGTCATATTTTCAGCGGCAGTCACTCATCTCGTCTTCTACGTTCGATTCGCAGACTTACCATCAGACAAGTAACCAACCATGGCACGCACCAAGCAGACGGCTCGCAAATCTACCGGAGGGAAGGCTCCCAGAAAGCAGTTGGCAACCAAGGCGGCCAGGAAGAGTGCCCCAGCCACCGGGGGAGTTAAAAAGCCACATAGGTACAGGCCTGGAACTGTCGCCCTGAGAGAGATTCGCCGCTACCAGAAGAGCACCGAGCTTCTGATCCGAAAACTCCCATTCCAGCGTCTAGTGAGGGAGATTGCCCAGGACTTCAAAACAGAGCTCCGCTTCCAGAGTTCCGCCGTGATGGCCCTTCAAGAAGCTAGCGAAGCCTATCTGGTCGGGCTATTTGAAGACACCAACCTGTGCGCCATCCATGCTAAGAGGGTTACCATCATGCCGAAAGATATCCAGCTGGCCCGTCGAATCCGTGGAGAACGCGCCTAGAGCGCCAATGCACTACAGCCTGTAGGGCATATAACCAAACGGCTCTTTTCAGAGCCACCATAACATCACGAAAGAATCACTGATATTATATGCAGTATATATATGAATAATTGGTAAAAATAATGAATCCCTGGGGTAATTGAAATATTAAATAGATATAATGTACATCATACATATAACTTTGATCAAAATAGTGGTTGTGAGGGGGGGGTAATTACCTGTAGTCGCATGAAGAGTGAGTGCGTATGTCACATGCCACTGTCACTGCTTGTCCTTATCTTGTACCATGACATCCTCCTCCCTCTTTCCTATTGAAATACAAAAAAATATATAGGAAATAAATAAATTACTGATAAAATCACCATAACAGTATATACACGCAGTCTTTATCATTTTTATTATTTTTAATATATAAAACAAACGTGGAATCACAAGCCTTCGCTTTCGGTTGTTTGATGATTTTGAAAGTAGGATTTATATAAGTTAGTTGGTATACTTGTTCTAATAAATATATTCCAGGGGTACATACTTTTTTCAAGTAGATCTCTTTGTAATTTTATTTGAATAAGAATTCACTTGCTATTCTGTTAATGAAATATAAAGTCAAAATAGATTCATGTATTCGTTATTGTATCGTATTTTGTTCAGGTAGGTATATCATGCAGCCATATTGCCACACAGTACACCACGAGCTTCCAAAATTGAGTTGTGTGTTCGATTATTTGAGGGATCATAATAAATTTTGGTGTGCACGTCATTATAATTTTTTCAAGAAAATGAAATAAATGGTGCACAGGAAAAGGTAGGGTTAGGGATAGTAACAGATGAGAAGGATTCGCCGCAAGATGGCAGCAGTCACAAATATTGATTTTTGTTTCAGAGGCCGGACTGGCGACGGCGGTCAGCGAACCGTTGATTGGACAATAGTCGCAATACCCCGGCGGTAAATGCGAACGCCACATCGCGTATAAAAAGGCAGAAAAAAGCGCTGAGGAGTCATTACACGAATGCACACTGCTCCGGTCTGATCTTCAACTCGCTATCGGTTCATCTCATCAGTAAAACATCATGTCTGGAAGAGGAAAGAGTGGAAAGGCCCGAACCAAGGCAAAGACTCGCTCATCCCGTGCTGGTCTTCAGTTCCCAGTGGGACGTGTTCACCGATTTCTTCGAAAGGGCAGCTATGCACAGAGGGTAGGCGCTGGAGCACCCGTCTACATGGCTGCAGTACTGGAGTACCTGACTGCCGAAATCTTGGAACTCGCCGGTAATGCTGCTCGTGACAACAAGAAGTCTAGGATCATCCCTCGTCACCTTCAGCTCGCCGTACGCAACGACGAGGAACTGAACAAACTCTTGGGTGGTGTGACAATCGCACAAGGTGGCGTACTGCCAAACATCCAAGCCGTGTTGCTTCCAAAGAAAACCGCTAAATCAAGCTAGTTTGCCTCGGCGAACCCCCATTTCAACGGCCCTTATCAGGGCCACCAAATATTCACGAAAGAATTGTTTTGTTTTCATTGGTATCCATCCCTCTTTCTCTCTCACTAACTCTATACAGATAAGGTACATGATGTGACTGATAAGAAAGATGAATTATGTCCAGTCATTTTAAGGATTTCAAATGAATACTGACAAATAATTTAGAAGATAAATGATGTCAAATAACTAAATAGAGTTCAGGGAGGCTCAACATGTTAATTTGAATAGAATTCCTAACAATTTAGTAACATGAAATTTCAAATAACGGGGGTGCGCTGGAAGGAATAATATGCATAGACGTAGAAGAAGAAGAAGAAGTAGTAGTAGTAGTAGTAGTAGTAGTAAGAGTAGTAGTAGTAGTAGTAAGAGTAGTAGTAGTAATAGTAGTAAGAGTAGTAGTAGTAGTAGTAGTAGTAAGAGTAGTAGTAGTAATAGTAGTAGTAGTAGTAGTAGTAGTAGCAATAGTAGTAGTAAGAGTAGTAATAGTAGTAGTAGTAGCATTTGTAGTAGTAGTAGTAGTAGTAGTAGTAGTGGTATATCAAACTCAGGAAGTCCTAAACTATCGTCATAACGAGTGCCAAAGTTTCTTCAATCATTCAGATTACAGTAAATGTCACACATTCTTGATGTCGACCAACGCCCCCTTGTGGCGAGTTTTTCCTAGTCTCGGTGTTCTGGCATTAAAATCAGTAGCTGTATTTACTACGCCATGATGGTAATACCGAACAAAGATTTTTTAAATGTTTTATCAATGATAGCATGCGGACGAATATAAAAGGACATGTGCATGTTTATGGGCGAAAAATCTGTAAAAAATAATAATAATATAGAAATATCGTTACAAATTGCCTTCGAAAAGGAAAATAACGGGAGGGGTATTTGGTAATAATAAGTAGAAGAAGAATAATAGGAAGAGGAAGAACAGGGAAAAGGGAAGAGGAAGAAGAATCTACTCATGTTAGCAGAAGCCCTAGTAAAATGGGCAACACAGTAGTGGGGCGGGCAGGCTGGGGAGGTTTCCTACCACGTACGCAACCATGACGTATAATGATCATTTCGCGGTGAGGCGGGCACTTGTTTTGTTCACGCCGCAACTGTACAGACGTATACCAAAATGGCTGAGAAGGACACCAAGAATGCTCCTAAGAAGAAACCAGCGACCCATCCGCCTGCTGCTGAGATGGTCATGACAGCAATCACCGAACTGAAGGAGCGGAATGGATCTTCGCTGCAGGCAATCAAGAAGTACATCGAGCAGAACTTCGATGTCCAGATGGACCGACAGCTCATATTCATCAAGAGGGCTCTGAAGGCTGGTGTGGTGAAGGGCAAACTTACGCAGACGAAGGGTAAAGGTGCTTCGGGGTCATTCAAGTTGAATGTGCAAGCAGCCAAGGCACAGGCAGTGGAGAAGGCCAAGAAGGAAAAGGAGAAGGTCAAGAAGGAGAAAGAGAAGGAGAAGGCCAAGGCGAAAGCTGCAGCCCAGAAGGAGAAAAGGCAGAAGGCAGCCGCCGCTAAGAAGGCAAAGGCAGCACCAAAGAAAGTGAAGAAGCCAGTAAAGAAGACTACTGAGAAGAAAGAGAAGAAAAAGACACCAAAGAAGAAAGTCCCTGCCAAGAAATCGACACCCAAGAAGGCGACCAAGAAGGCGGTAGCCAAGAAGCCAAAGGCTTCGAACCCCAAGAAACCCGCGGCAAAGAAGGTGACAAAGAAATCCAAGTGATTTCTGGATAGCCACTTTCCAGTGCCAACCAAACGGCTCTTTTCAGAGCCACCACATTTCCATGAAAGAATACTTGTCTCAATGAAATAATAATAACAGTAATAATAACAACAAAAATAATAATGATAATAAACATTATTTATAGTATGAACCATTCTGTGACCACCCGCACTGGTATAAGTCGGATTCTAATGCAAAAAAATTAAAGAATGAAGATTATATATTTATTAAATGGCAAGGTAATTGGACACTATTATCATATTATAAGAAGGAGGAACAAGGGGGCGGGATGTGAATGACGTATAATGTATAAAAATGTATATGAAACTAATTATATATGAAGTTAACATATATCGTGGAAAAAAAATAACACGAAGAGAAAGGAAGAAAACGTAAGAAATAAATAATGCAAAGAAAATGAACTGGAGAGGGAGATGGGTATTATTGGTGAAATTTAAGATGTTGCCTTATATTTGAGTACTATTGACAATATCTTCCGAAAATTATGCATTTTGTTTTTTTCCTAAGGGTCATTATTCCGTGCGTTTTCAGGGCGGGGGGGGGGGGGACTCTTTCAGAAATCATATCGGCATCGGCACAAGGGGGCGCTCTGACGTGAGTGCCATTCGCCGCCGGGTCGGCGCGGTGACGAGTTTCGTCACCCACGTCCGCAATCTGACCACAATAGCCGCTGTTCTCGCAAATTACCTCATTCGCTCAGCGTAACATCCAGTCTTCAGTATCGTACACAACTAGCTCTCATAAATCAAGATGTCAGGTCGCGGAAAAGGAGGAAAGGGTCTTGGAAAGGGTGGTGCCAAGCGTCATCGCAAGGTTCTACGAGACAACATCCAAGGTATCACGAAGCCTGCTATCCGCCGTCTAGCAAGAAGAGGTGGAGTCAAAAGAATCTCTGGTCTCATCTACGAAGAGACACGCGGTGTACTGAAAGTCTTCTTGGAGAATGTCATCCGTGATGCCGTCACCTACTGTGAGCACGCCAAGCGGAAGACTGTCACAGCCATGGACGTGGTCTATGCACTGAAAAGGCAGGGCCGCACCCTGTACGGTTTTGGCGGCTAGTCTAAACCTACGGTTATGGCTAGAAATAACGGCTCTTTTCAGAGCCACCACATGATCAAGAAAGAATGTTGTTGATTTAAAGTAGATGAATGATTAGATAATCAGTACTATAACAATATAAATCAATCTAGGAATTACTATAAATCTAATCTTTCATACTTACATTATCATCATATAGTATCAAATTACCATTGCCTTATATACAGAGTGAGAATGACATGTGAGTACCCAAAGAGGTGCTATTACATAGCAACAAGGTGCCAAAAAATGCCGGTTTTATTTTTCGTGACCAATAAAGAAAAAATATTAATCATGTATCGCTGTGCTCTAACATTGGTAGACTACGTTTTGATCATAAGCTAGGAATAACACGGCAGCAATACCAATATGTATGTATCACGTGCGTCCAAAGGAAATAAACGACAATGATATAGATATAAATCATTACTTCTTATGCAAAGTCTTAATTTCTTTCAATCGATCGAACGGCTGTAGATATACTTGGGATGGGGTGAGGTAGGAAGAGAAATGGGGGGGGGGAAGAATGAGTAGCATAAAAAAAGAAAGAATTGAAGAAAAAAAAAGAGATAAAAGACGGCCTCCGCCCCTGATTATCCAGGTCGCTCTTTAGTCAGATTTTGCTACCTGAAAAAACCCGGCTAAACTCCTTATTGTAATTTCAGTAAAAACAGATAATAAAGTGTGTTTCCCCCAATATCATTAAAAGCATGAAATTTTCACGAAGGGTTTGGACTGTAATAGAGAAATGAATTGATATTTATCGAGGTGCATTTAAAAATACATGAATTTCTATTTTGACTGGTTCACATGAAGGCATTTTCCTATGTCCTGATGAAAAAAAAATTCATGAGTAAAACTGAAGAAAATATAACAATATTCAATTTTCATTACCCTCACTTAAAAACGAGGTTTTATTTTTTGAAAATTCACCAGGAAAGGGGGATTATTTTCATTCGACCTGATAATAATATTATTGTACAAGCTGTAACGACATATCGCCATTTTTCGTCAGTACTACATCACATCAGGTCGTCACTTTCCTACGTGGATATTAATTTAAAAGCATACTTAGCTCAGCATGTATCTATTATGAAATCGTGCTTAACAACAAACTGGGATGTTGTCCTGAAGAATATCTCGTTGAAAATACTATTATTAATTTTCAAAAGAGTTTTCACTGATCCCAAAAATAATAAGTTTGCCGGTCATACAAAAATAATAAGATAAAATCACCACACTCATTGCATAATAACACTTTGTCGCCATCTCTCGACCAGGGGCAGTACAGGCGCCCATTGGCCAATGAAAGACCGGGGCTCATTTGCATACGGACCGCGCCGCACCGGACCCGGACGCGGTGTATAAATAGGGCGATTGGGACGGGCCAATCGCATTAGCAATCGAATATCTAATCGGTGCACACGCTTCGTTACATTCTTCACATACCAGCTTACATTCATCATGGCTCCAACAGGTCAAGTTGCCAAGAAAGGTTCCAAGAAAGCAGTCAAGGCCCCCCGGCCCAGCGGTGGCAAGAAGAGGCACAGGAAAAGGAAGGAGAGCTACGGAATCTACATCTACAAAGTCCTTAAGCAGGTTCACCCTGATACCGGAATTTCTAGCCGGGCCATGACGATCATGAACAGCTTCGTCAACGACATCTTCGAGCGGATTGCCGGCGAATCTTCTCGGCTGGCCCAATACAACAAGAAATCTACCATCAGCAGTCGTGAGATACAGACCGCCGTGCGCCTTCTTCTTCCAGGGGAGCTTGCTAAGCACGCCGTGAGTGAGGGCACCAAAGCGGTGACGAAGTATACCACATCTAAATAGAGGGAGTTCTACTCTTCATGTACAAACAACGGCCCTTTTCAGGGCCACGCAAATATTCAAGAAAGAATGCATTATGTAGTATGAAGGAATAAATAAGCATATGAATGAACGGTCGAATAAATTAAACGAATGAAATTGTAAGTAATAATAATAGAGTAAAATGTAAGAAAATATGACAGATGAAAATGAATCTGTTGTGAAAATCAAGTTCGTGTGTACTGGGAAAGGTGCCGATGATAAGGAATGATCATGAATGATTATGCGTTTGAGAATGCATGCATGCATGCTATAGCATGCTATAAATGAATACTGAAAAATGAATACTGAATGGGGGGGGGGGTATAAAGACGGAGATACGGGATGCAAAGCAAATCCTAATTAGCATTTAATTTGCGTATGTTATTGACAAGACCGGGGTCTTGATTTTTCATTGACTCATGATGTCCCCGTTCCCTAGTTTCTTACATGTTGTTACCTTCTCAAAAAAAAAAAACATCCAGAATCGGTCGCCCCGTGAATTTAGTTTACTATTACCGTAGTGAAATTCGTCACCCCTTTGGTGCCTTTACTCACGCAGTGCCGTTGTGCACAGCGCCACCACCATACCACGCTTCGCGCGTTATGACAATAGAGCAACACAACTGACCAATCACGAGAGCTCTGCGGACGGTGCCGTTGGGTTTGGGATCTCTCGGAGCTCTTATAAATAGCGGTCATATTTTCAGCGGCAGTCACTCATCTCGTCTTCTACGTTCGATTCGCAGACTTACCATCAGACAAGTAACCAACCATGGCACGCACCAAGCAGACGGCTCGCAAATCTACCGGAGGGAAGGCTCCCAGAAAGCAGTTGGCAACCAAGGCGGCCAGGAAGAGTGCCCCAGCCACCGGGGGAGTTAAAAAGCCACATAGGTACAGGCCTGGAACTGTCGCCCTGAGAGAGATTCGCCGCTACCAGAAGAGCACCGAGCTTCTGATCCGAAAACTCCCATTCCAGCGTCTAGTGAGGGAGATTGCCCAGGACTTCAAAACAGAGCTCCGCTTCCAGAGTTCCGCCGTGATGGCCCTTCAAGAAGCTAGCGAAGCCTATCTGGTCGGGCTATTTGAAGACACCAACCTGTGCGCCATCCATGCTAAGAGGGTTACCATCATGCCGAAAGATATCCAGCTGGCCCGTCGAATCCGTGGAGAACGCGCCTAGAGCGCCAATGCACTACAGCCTGTAGGGCATATAACCAAACGGCTCTTTTCAGAGCCACCATAACATCACGAAAGAATCACTGATATTATATGCAGTATATATATGAATAATTGGTAAAAATAATGAATCCCTGGGGTAATTGAAATATTAAATAGATATAATGTACATCATACATATAACTTTGATCAAAATAGTGGTTGTGAGGGGGGGGGTAATTACCTGTAGTCGCATGAAGAGTGAGTGCGTATGTCACATGCCACTGTCACTGCTTGTCCTTATCTTGTACCATGACATCCTCCTCCCTCTTTCCTATTGAAATACAAAAAAATATATAGGAAATAAATAAATTACTGATAAAATCACCATAACAGTATATACACGCAGTCTTTATCATTTTTATTATTTTTAATATATAAAACAAACGTGGAATCACAAGCCTTCGCTTTCGGTTGTTTGATGATTTTGAAAGTAGGATTTATATAAGTTAGTTGGTATACTTGTTCTAATAAATATATTCCAGGGGTACATACTTTTTTCAAGTAGATCTCTTTGTAATTTTATTTGAATAAGAATTCACTTGCTATTCTGTTAATGAAATATAAAGTCAAAATAGATTCATGTATTCGTTATTGTATCGTATTTTGTTCAGGTAGGTATATCATGCAGCCATATTGCCACACAGTACACCACGAGCTTCCAAAATTGAGTTGTGTGTTCGATTATTTGAGGGATCATAATAAATTTTGGTGTGCACGTCATTATAATTTTTTCAAGAAAATGAAATAAATGGTGCACAGGAAAAGGTAGGGTTAGGGATAGTAACAGATGAGAAGGATTCGCCGCAAGATGGCAGCAGTCACAAATATTGATTTTTGTTTCAGAGGCCGGACTGGCGACGGCGGTCAGCGAACCGTTGATTGGACAATAGTCGCAATACCCCGGCGGTAAATGCGAACGCCACATCGCGTATAAAAAGGCAGAAAAAAGCGCTGAGGAGTCATTACACGAATGCACACTGCTCCGGTCTGATCTTCAACTCGCTATCGGTTCATCTCATCAGTAAAACATCATGTCTGGAAGAGGAAAGAGTGGAAAGGCCCGAACCAAGGCAAAGACTCGCTCATCCCGTGCTGGTCTTCAGTTCCCAGTGGGACGTGTTCACCGATTTCTTCGAAAGGGCAGCTATGCACAGAGGGTAGGCGCTGGAGCACCCGTCTACATGGCTGCAGTACTGGAGTACCTGACTGCCGAAATCTTGGAACTCGCCGGTAATGCTGCTCGTGACAACAAGAAGTCTAGGATCATCCCTCGTCACCTTCAGCTCGCCGTACGCAACGACGAGGAACTGAACAAACTCTTGGGTGGTGTGACAATCGCACAAGGTGGCGTACTGCCAAACATCCAAGCCGTGTTGCTTCCAAAGAAAACCGCTAAATCAAGCTAGTTTGCCTCGGCGAACCCCCATTTCAACGGCCCTTATCAGGGCCACCAAATATTCACGAAAGAATTGTTTTGTTTTCATTGGTATCCATCCCTCTTTCTCTCTCACTAACTCTATACAGATAAGGTACATGATGTGACTGATAAGAAAGATGAATTATGTCCAGTCATTTTAAGGATTTCAAATGAATACTGACAAATAATTTAGAAGATAAATGATGTCAAATAACTAAATAGAGTTCAGGGAGGCTCAACATGTTAATTTGAATAGAATTCCTAACAATTTAGTAACATGAAATTTCAAATAACGGGGGTGCGCTGGAAGGAATAATATGCATAGACGTAGAAGAAGAAGAAGAAGTAGTAGTAGTAGTAGTAGTAGTAGTAAGAGTAGTAGTAGTAGTAGTAAGAGTAGTAGTAGTAATAGTAGTAAGAGTAGTAGTAGTAGTAGTAGTAGTAAGAGTAGTAGTAGTAATAGTAGTAGTAGTAGTAGTAGTAGTAGCAATAGTAGTAGTAAGAGTAGTAATAGTAGTAGTAGTAGCATTTGTAGTAGTAGTAGTAGTAGTAGTAGTAGTGGTATATCAAACTCAGGAAGTCCTAAACTATCGTCATAACGAGTGCCAAAGTTTCTTCAATCATTCAGATTACAGTAAATGTCACACATTCTTGATGTCGACCAACGCCCCCTTGTGGCGAGTTTTTCCTAGTCTCGGTGTTCTGGCATTAAAATCAGTAGCTGTATTTACTACGCCATGATGGTAATACCGAACAAAGATTTTTTAAATGTTTTATCAATGATAGCATGCGGACGAATATAAAAGGACATGTGCATGTTTATGGGCGAAAAATCTGTAAAAAATAATAATAATATAGAAATATCGTTACAAATTGCCTTCGAAAAGGAAAATAACGGGAGGGGTATTTGGTAATAATAAGTAGAAGAAGAATAATAGGAAGAGGAAGAACAGGGAAAAGGGAAGAGGAAGAAGAATCTACTCATGTTAGCAGAAGCCCTAGTAAAATGGGCAACACAGTAGTGGGGCGGGCAGGCTGGGGAGGTTTCCTACCACGTACGCAACCATGACGTATAATGATCATTTCGCGGTGAGGCGGGCACTTGTTTTGTTCACGCCGCAACTGTACAGACGTATACCAAAATGGCTGAGAAGGACACCAAGAATGCTCCTAAGAAGAAACCAGCGACCCATCCGCCTGCTGCTGAGATGGTCATGACAGCAATCACCGAACTGAAGGAGCGGAATGGATCTTCGCTGCAGGCAATCAAGAAGTACATCGAGCAGAACTTCGATGTCCAGATGGACCGACAGCTCATATTCATCAAGAGGGCTCTGAAGGCTGGTGTGGTGAAGGGCAAACTTACGCAGACGAAGGGTAAAGGTGCTTCGGGGTCATTCAAGTTGAATGTGCAAGCAGCCAAGGCACAGGCAGTGGAGAAGGCCAAGAAGGAAAAGGAGAAGGTCAAGAAGGAGAAAGAGAAGGAGAAGGCCAAGGCGAAAGCTGCAGCCCAGAAGGAGAAAAGGCAGAAGGCAGCCGCCGCTAAGAAGGCAAAGGCAGCACCAAAGAAAGTGAAGAAGCCAGTAAAGAAGACTACTGAGAAGAAAGAGAAGAAAAAGACACCAAAGAAGAAAGTCCCTGCCAAGAAATCGACACCCAAGAAGGCGACCAAGAAGGCGGTAGCCAAGAAGCCAAAGGCTTCGAACCCCAAGAAACCCGCGGCAAAGAAGGTGACAAAGAAATCCAAGTGATTTCTGGATAGCCACTTTCCAGTGCCAACCAAACGGCTCTTTTCAGAGCCACCACATTTCCATGAAAGAATACTTGTCTCAATGAAATAATAATAACAGTAATAATAACAACAAAAATAATAATGATAATAAACATTATTTATAGTATGAACCATTCTGTGACCACCCGCACTGGTATAAGTCGGATTCTAATGCAAAAAAATTAAAGAATGAAGATTATATATTTATTAAATGGCAAGGTAATTGGACACTATTATCATATTATAAGAAGGAGGAACAAGGGGGCGGGATGTGAATGACGTATAATGTATAAAAATGTATATGAAACTAATTATATATGAAGTTAACATATATCGTGGAAAAAAAATAACACGAAGAGAAAGGAAGAAAACGTAAGAAATAAATAATGCAAAGAAAATGAACTGGAGAGGGAGATGGGTATTATTGGTGAAATTTAAGATGTTGCCTTATATTTGAGTACTATTGACAATATCTTCCGAAAATTATGCATTTTGTTTTTTTCCTAAGGGTCATTATTCCGTGCGTTTTCAGGGCGGGGGGGGGGGGGGGGACTCTTTCAGAAATCATATCGGCATCGGCACAAGGGGGCGCTCTGACGTGAGTGCCATTCGCCGCCGGGTCGGCGCGGTGACGAGTTTCGTCACCCACGTCCGCAATCTGACCACAATAGCCGCTGTTCTCGCAAATTACCTCATTCGCTCAGCGTAACATCCAGTCTTCAGTATCGTACACAACTAGCTCTCATAAATCAAGATGTCAGGTCGCGGAAAAGGAGGAAAGGGTCTTGGAAAGGGTGGTGCCAAGCGTCATCGCAAGGTTCTACGAGACAACATCCAAGGTATCACGAAGCCTGCTATCCGCCGTCTAGCAAGAAGAGGTGGAGTCAAAAGAATCTCTGGTCTCATCTACGAAGAGACACGCGGTGTACTGAAAGTCTTCTTGGAGAATGTCATCCGTGATGCCGTCACCTACTGTGAGCACGCCAAGCGGAAGACTGTCACAGCCATGGACGTGGTCTATGCACTGAAAAGGCAGGGCCGCACCCTGTACGGTTTTGGCGGCTAGTCTAAACCTACGGTTATGGCTAGAAATAACGGCTCTTTTCAGAGCCACCACATGATCAAGAAAGAATGTTGTTGATTTAAAGTAGATGAATGATTAGATAATCAGTACTATAACAATATAAATCAATCTAGGAATTACTATAAATCTAATCTTTCATACTTACATTATCATCATATAGTATCAAATTACCATTGCCTTATATACAGAGTGAGAATGACATGTGAGTACCCAAAGAGGTGCTATTACATAGCAACAAGGTGCCAAAAAATGCCGGTTTTATTTTTCGTGACCAATAAAGAAAAAATATTAATCATGTATCGCTGTGCTCTAACATTGGTAGACTACGTTTTGATCATAAGCTAGGAATAACACGGCAGCAATACCAATATGTATGTATCACGTGCGTCCAAAGGAAATAAACGACAATGATATAGATATAAATCATTACTTCTTATGCAAAGTCTTAATTTCTTTCAATCGATCGAACGGCTGTAGATATACTTGGGATGGGGTGAGGTAGGAAGAGAAATGGGGGGGGGGGAAGAATGAGTAGCATAAAAAAAGAAAGAATTGAAGAAAAAAAAAGAGATAAAAGACGGCCTCCGCCCCTGATTATCCAGGTCGCTCTTTAGTCAGATTTTGCTACCTGAAAAAACCCGGCTAAACTCCTTATTGTAATTTCAGTAAAAACAGATAATAAAGTGTGTTTCCCCCAATATCATTAAAAGCATGAAATTTTCACGAAGGGTTTGGACTGTAATAGAGAAATGAATTGATATTTATCGAGGTGCATTTAAAAATACATGAATTTCTATTTTGACTGGTTCACATGAAGGCATTTTCCTATGTCCTGATGAAAAAAAAATTCATGAGTAAAACTGAAGAAAATATAACAATATTCAATTTTCATTACCCTCACTTAAAAACGAGGTTTTATTTTTTGAAAATTCACCAGGAAAGGGGGATTATTTTCATTCGACCTGATAATAATATTATTGTACAAGCTGTAACGACATATCGCCATTTTTCGTCAGTACTACATCACATCAGGTCGTCACTTTCCTACGTGGATATTAATTTAAAAGCATACTTAGCTCAGCATGTATCTATTATGAAATCGTGCTTAACAACAAACTGGGATGTTGTCCTGAAGAATATCTCGTTGAAAATACTATTATTAATTTTCAAAAGAGTTTTCACTGATCCCAAAAATAATAAGTTTGCCGGTCATACAAAAATAATAAGATAAAATCACCACACTCATTGCATAATAACACTTTGTCGCCATCTCTCGACCAGGGGCAGTACAGGCGCCCATTGGCCAATGAAAGACCGGGGCTCATTTGCATACGGACCGCGCCGCACCGGACCCGGACGCGGTGTATAAATAGGGCGATTGGGACGGGCCAATCGCATTAGCAATCGAATATCTAATCGGTGCACACGCTTCGTTACATTCTTCACATACCAGCTTACATTCATCATGGCTCCAACAGGTCAAGTTGCCAAGAAAGGTTCCAAGAAAGCAGTCAAGGCCCCCCGGCCCAGCGGTGGCAAGAAGAGGCACAGGAAAAGGAAGGAGAGCTACGGAATCTACATCTACAAAGTCCTTAAGCAGGTTCACCCTGATACCGGAATTTCTAGCCGGGCCATGACGATCATGAACAGCTTCGTCAACGACATCTTCGAGCGGATTGCCGGCGAATCTTCTCGGCTGGCCCAATACAACAAGAAATCTACCATCAGCAGTCGTGAGATACAGACCGCCGTGCGCCTTCTTCTTCCAGGGGAGCTTGCTAAGCACGCCGTGAGTGAGGGCACCAAAGCGGTGACGAAGTATACCACATCTAAATAGAGGGAGTTCTACTCTTCATGTACAAACAACGGCCCTTTTCAGGGCCACGCAAATATTCAAGAAAGAATGCATTATGTAGTATGAAGGAATAAATAAGCATATGAATGAACGGTCGAATAAATTAAACGAATGAAATTGTAAGTAATAATAATAGAGTACAATGTAAGAAAATATGACAGATGAAAATGAATCTGTTGTGAAAATCAAGTTCGTGTGTACTGGGAAAGGTGCCGATGATAAGGAATGATCATGAATGATTATGCGTTTGAGAATGCATGCATGCATGCTATAGCATGCTATAAATGAATACTGAAAAATGAATACTGAATGGGGGGGGGGGGTATAAAGACGGAGATACGGGATGCAAAGCAAATCCTAATTAGCATTTAATTTGCGTATGTTATTGACAAGACCGGGGTCTTGATTTTTCATTGACTCATGATGTCCCCGTTCCCTAGTTTCTTACATGTTGTTACCTTCTCAAAAAAAAAAAACATCCAGAATCGGTCGCCCCGTGAATTTAGTTTACTATTACCGTAGTGAAATTCGTCACCCCTTTGGTGCCTTTACTCACGCAGTGCCGTTGTGCACAGCGCCACCACCATACCACGCTTCGCGCGTTATGACAATAGAGCAACACAACTGACCAATCACGAGAGCTCTGCGGACGGTGCCGTTGGGTTTGGGATCTCTCGGAGCTCTTATAAATAGCGGTCATATTTTCAGCGGCAGTCACTCATCTCGTCTTCTACGTTCGATTCGCAGACTTACCATCAGACAAGTAACCAACCATGGCACGCACCAAGCAGACGGCTCGCAAATCTACCGGAGGGAAGGCTCCCAGAAAGCAGTTGGCAACCAAGGCGGCCAGGAAGAGTGCCCCAGCCACCGGGGGAGTTAAAAAGCCACATAGGTACAGGCCTGGAACTGTCGCCCTGAGAGAGATTCGCCGCTACCAGAAGAGCACCGAGCTTCTGATCCGAAAACTCCCATTCCAGCGTCTAGTGAGGGAGATTGCCCAGGACTTCAAAACAGAGCTCCGCTTCCAGAGTTCCGCCGTGATGGCCCTTCAAGAAGCTAGCGAAGCCTATCTGGTCGGGCTATTTGAAGACACCAACCTGTGCGCCATCCATGCTAAGAGGGTTACCATCATGCCGAAAGATATCCAGCTGGCCCGTCGAATCCGTGGAGAACGCGCCTAGAGCGCCAATGCACTACAGCCTGTAGGGCATATAACCAAACGGCTCTTTTCAGAGCCACCATAACATCACGAAAGAATCACTGATATTATATGCAGTATATATATGAATTATTGGTAAAAATAATGAATCCCTGGGGTAATTGAAATATTAAATAGATATAATGTACATCATACATATAACTTTGATCAAAATAGTGGTTGTGAGGGGGGGGGTAATTACCTGTAGTCGCATGAAGAGTGAGTGCGTATGTCACATGCCACTGTCACTGCTTGTCCTTATCTTGTACCATGACATCCTCCTCCCTCTTTCCTATTGAAATACAAAAAAATATATAGGAAATAAATAAATTACTGATAAAATCACCATAACAGTATATACACGCAGTCTTTATCATTTTTATTATTTTTAATATATAAAACAAACGTGGAATCACAAGCCTTCGCTTTCGGTTGTTTGATGATTTTGAAAGTAGGATTTATATAAGTTAGTTGGTATACTTGTTCTAATAAATATATTCCAGGGGTACATACTTTTTTCAAGTAGATCTCTTTGTAATTTTATTTGAATAAGAATTCACTTGCTATTCTGTTAATGAAATATAAAGTCAAAATAGATTCATGTATTCGTTATTGTATCGTATTTTGTTCAGGTAGGTATATCATGCAGCCATATTGCCACACAGTACACCACGAGCTTCCAAAATTGAGTTGTGTGTTCGATTATTTGAGGGATCATAATAAATTTTGGTGTGCACGTCATTATAATTTTTTCAAGAAAATGAAATAAATGGTGCACAGGAAAAGGTAGGGTTAGGGATAGTAACAGATGAGAAGGATTCGCCGCAAGATGGCAGCAGTCACAAATATTGATTTTTGTTTCAGAGGCCGGACTGGCGACGGCGGTCAGCGAACCGTTGATTGGACAATAGTCGCAATACCCCGGCGGTAAATGCGAACGCCACATCGCGTATAAAAAGGCAGAAAAAAGCGCTGAGGAGTCATTACACGAATGCACACTGCTCCGGTCTGATCTTCAACTCGCTATCGGTTCATCTCATCAGTAAAACATCATGTCTGGAAGAGGAAAGAGTGGAAAGGCCCGAACCAAGGCAAAGACTCGCTCATCCCGTGCTGGTCTTCAGTTCCCAGTGGGACGTGTTCACCGATTTCTTCGAAAGGGCAGCTATGCACAGAGGGTAGGCGCTGGAGCACCCGTCTACATGGCTGCAGTACTGGAGTACCTGACTGCCGAAATCTTGGAACTCGCCGGTAATGCTGCTCGTGACAACAAGAAGTCTAGGATCATCCCTCGTCACCTTCAGCTCGCCGTACGCAACGACGAGGAACTGAACAAACTCTTGGGTGGTGTGACAATCGCACAAGGTGGCGTACTGCCAAACATCCAAGCCGTGTTGCTTCCAAAGAAAACCGCTAAATCAAGCTAGTTTGCCTCGGCGAACCCCCATTTCAACGGCCCTTATCAGGGCCACCAAATATTCACGAAAGAATTGTTTTGTTTTCATTGGTATCCATCCCTCTTTCTCTCTCACTAACTCTATACAGATAAGGTACATGATGTGACTGATAAGAAAGATGAATTATGTCCAGTCATTTTAAGGATTTCAAATGAATACTGACAAATAATTTAGAAGATAAATGATGTCAAATAACTAAATAGAGTTCAGGGAGGCTCAACATGTTAATTTGAATAGAATTCCTAACAATTTAGTAACATGAAATTTCAAATAACGGGGGTGCGCTGGAAGGAATAATATGCATAGACGTAGAAGAAGAAGAAGAAGTAGTAGTAGTAGTAGTAGTAGTAGTAAGAGTAGTAGTAGTAGTAGTAAGAGTAGTAGTAGTAATAGTAGTAAGAGTAGTAGTAGTAGTAGTAGTAGTAAGAGTAGTAGTAGTAATAGTAGTAGTAGTAGTAGTAGTAGTAGCAATAGTAGTAGTAAGAGTAGTAATAGTAGTAGTAGTAGCATTTGTAGTAGTAGTAGTAGTAGTAGTAGTAGTGGTATATCAAACTCAGGAAGTCCTAAACTATCGTCATAACGAGTGCCAAAGTTTCTTCAATCATTCAGATTACAGTAAATGTCACACATTCTTGATGTTGACCAACGCCCCCTTGTGGCGAGTTTTTCCTAGTCTCGGTGTTCTGGCATTAAAATCAGTAGCTGTATTTACTACGCCATGATGGTAATACCGAACAAAGATTTTTTAAATGTTTTATCAATGATAGCATGCGGACGAATATAAAAGGACATGTGCATGTTTATGGGCGAAAAATCTGTAAAAAATAATAATAATATAGAAATATCGTTACAAATTGCCTTCGAAAAGGAAAATAACGGGAGGGGTATTTGGTAATAATAAGTAGAAGAAGAATAATAGGAAGAGGAAGAACAGGGAAAAGGGAAGAGGAAGAAGAATCTACTCATGTTAGCAGAAGCCCTAGTAAAATGGGCAACACAGTAGTGGGGCGGGCAGGCTGGGGAGGTTTCCTACCACGTACGCAACCATGACGTATAATGATCATTTCGCGGTGAGGCGGGCACTTGTTTTGTTCACGCCGCAACTGTACAGACGTATACCAAAATGGCTGAGAAGGACACCAAGAATGCTCCTAAGAAGAAACCAGCGACCCATCCGCCTGCTGCTGAGATGGTCATGACAGCAATCACCGAACTGAAGGAGCGGAATGGATCTTCGCTGCAGGCAATCAAGAAGTACATCGAGCAGAACTTCGATGTCCAGATGGACCGACAGCTCATATTCATCAAGAGGGCTCTGAAGGCTGGTGTGGTGAAGGGCAAACTTACGCAGACGAAGGGTAAAGGTGCTTCGGGGTCATTCAAGTTGAATGTGCAAGCAGCCAAGGCACAGGCAGTGGAGAAGGCCAAGAAGGAAAAGGAGAAGGTCAAGAAGGAGAAAGAGAAGGAGAAGGCCAAGGCGAAAGCTGCAGCCCAGAAGGAGAAAAGGCAGAAGGCAGCCGCCGCTAAGAAGGCAAAGGCAGCACCAAAGAAAGTGAAGAAGCCAGTAAAGAAGACTACTGAGAAGAAAGAGAAGAAAAAGACACCAAAGAAGAAAGTCCCTGCCAAGAAATCGACACCCAAGAAGGCGACCAAGAAGGCGGTAGCCAAGAAGCCAAAGGCTTCGAACCCCAAGAAACCCGCGGCAAAGAAGGTGACAAAGAAATCCAAGTGATTTCTGGATAGCCACTTTCCAGTGCCAACCAAACGGCTCTTTTCAGAGCCACCACATTTCCATGAAAGAATACTTGTCTCAATGAAATAATAATAACAGTAATAATAACAACAAAAATAATAATGATAATAAACATTATTTATAGTATGAACCATTCTGTGACCACCCGCACTGGTATAAGTCGGATTCTAATGCAAAAAAATTAAAGAATGAAGATTATATATTTATTAAATGGCAAGGTAATTGGACACTATTATCATATTATAAGAAGGAGGAACAAGGGGGCGGGATGTGAATGACGTATAATGTATAAAAATGTATATGAAACTAATTATATATGAAGTTAACATATATCGTGGAAAAAAAATAACACGAAGAGAAAGGAAGAAAACGTAAGAAATAAATAATGCAAAGAAAATGAACTGGAGAGGGAGATGGGTATTATTGGTGAAATTTAAGATGTTGCCTTATATTTGAGTACTATTGACAATATCTTCCGAAAATTATGCATTTTGTTTTTTTCCTAAGGGTCATTATTCCGTGCGTTTTCAGGGCGGGGGGGGGGGGGGGGACTCTTTCAGAAATCATATCGGCATCGGCACAAGGGGGCGCTCTGACGTGAGTGCCATTCGCCGCCGGGTCGGCGCGGTGACGAGTTTCGTCACCCACGTCCGCAATCTGACCACAATAGCCGCTGTTCTCGCAAATTACCTCATTCGCTCAGCGTAACATCCAGTCTTCAGTATCGTACACAACTAGCTCTCATAAATCAAGATGTCAGGTCGCGGAAAAGGAGGAAAGGGTCTTGGAAAGGGTGGTGCCAAGCGTCATCGCAAGGTTCTACGAGACAACATCCAAGGTATCACGAAGCCTGCTATCCGCCGTCTAGCAAGAAGAGGTGGAGTCAAAAGAATCTCTGGTCTCATCTACGAAGAGACACGCGGTGTACTGAAAGTCTTCTTGGAGAATGTCATCCGTGATGCCGTCACCTACTGTGAGCACGCCAAGCGGAAGACTGTCACAGCCATGGACGTGGTCTATGCACTGAAAAGGCAGGGCCGCACCCTGTACGGTTTTGGCGGCTAGTCTAAACCTACGGTTATGGCTAGAAATAACGGCTCTTTTCAGAGCCACCACATGATCAAGAAAGAATGTTGTTGATTTAAAGTAGATGAATGATTAGATAATCAGTACTATAACAATATAAATCAATCTAGGAATTACTATAAATCTAATCTTTCATACTTACATTATCATCATATAGTATCAAATTACCATTGCCTTATATACAGAGTGAGAATGACATGTGAGTACCCAAAGAGGTGCTATTACATAGCAACAAGGTGCCAAAAAATGCCGGTTTTATTTTTCGTGACCAATAAAGAAAAAATATTAATCATGTATCGCTGTGCTCTAACATTGGTAGACTACGTTTTGATCATAAGCTAGGAATAACACGGCAGCAATACCAATATGTATGTATCACGTGCGTCCAAAGGAAATAAACGACAATGATATAGATATAAATCATTACTTCTTATGCAAAGTCTTAATTTCTTTCAATCGATCGAACGGCTGTAGATATACTTGGGATGGGGTGAGGTAGGAAGAGAAATGGGGGGGGGGAAGAATGAGTAGCATAAAAAAAGAAAGAATTGAAGAAAAAAAAAGAGATAAAAGACGGCCTCCGCCCCTGATTATCCAGGTCGCTCTTTAGTCAGATTTTGCTACCTGAAAAAACCCGGCTAAACTCCTTATTGTAATTTCAGTAAAAACAGATAATAAAGTGTGTTTCCCCCAATATCATTAAAAGCATGAAATTTTCACGAAGGGTTTGGACTGTAATAGAGAAATGAATTGATATTTATCGAGGTGCATTTAAAAATACATGAATTTCTATTTTGACTGGTTCACATGAAGGCATTTTCCTATGTCCTGATGAAAAAAAAATTCATGAGTAAAACTGAAGAAAATATAACAATATTCAATTTTCATTACCCTCACTTAAAAACGAGGTTTTATTTTTTGAAAATTCACCAGGAAAGGGGGATTATTTTCATTCGACCTGATAATAATATTATTGTACAAGCTGTAACGACATATCGCCATTTTTCGTCAGTACTACATCACATCAGGTCGTCACTTTCCTACGTGGATATTAATTTAAAAGCATACTTAGCTCAGCATGTATCTATTATGAAATCGTGCTTAACAACAAACTGGGATGTTGTCCTGAAGAATATCTCGTTGAAAATACTATTATTAATTTTCAAAAGAGTTTTCACTGATCCCAAAAATAATAAGTTTGCCGGTCATACAAAAATAATAAGATAAAATCACCACACTCATTGCATAATAACACTTTGTCGCCATCTCTCGACCAGGGGCAGTACAGGCGCCCATTGGCCAATGAAAGACCGGGGCTCATTTGCATACGGACCGCGCCGCACCGGACCCGGACGCGGTGTATAAATAGGGCGATTGGGACGGGCCAATCGCATTAGCAATCGAATATCTAATCGGTGCACACGCTTCGTTACATTCTTCACATACCAGCTTACATTCATCATGGCTCCAACAGGTCAAGTTGCCAAGAAAGGTTCCAAGAAAGCAGTCAAGGCCCCCCGGCCCAGCGGTGGCAAGAAGAGGCACAGGAAAAGGAAGGAGAGCTACGGAATCTACATCTACAAAGTCCTTAAGCAGGTTCACCCTGATACCGGAATTTCTAGCCGGGCCATGACGATCATGAACAGCTTCGTCAACGACATCTTCGAGCGGATTGCCGGCGAATCTTCTCGGCTGGCCCAATACAACAAGAAATCTACCATCAGCAGTCGTGAGATACAGACCGCCGTGCGCCTTCTTCTTCCAGGGGAGCTTGCTAAGCACGCCGTGAGTGAGGGCACCAAAGCGGTGACGAAGTATACCACATCTAAATAGAGGGAGTTCTACTCTTCATGTACAAACAACGGCCCTTTTCAGGGCCACGCAAATATTCAAGAAAGAATGCATTATGTAGTATGAAGGAATAAATAAGCATATGAATGAACGGTCGAATAAATTAAACGAATGAAATTGTAAGTAATAATAATAGAGTAAAATGTAAGAAAATATGACAGATGAAAATGAATCTGTTGTGAAAATCAAGTTCGTGTGTACTGGGAAAGGTGCCGATGATAAGGAATGATCATGAATGATTATGCGTTTGAGAATGCATGCATGCATGCTATAGCATGCTATAAATGAATACTGAAAAATGAATACTGAATGGGGGGGGGGTATAAAGACGGAGATACGGGATGCAAAGCAAATCCTAATTAGCATTTAATTTGCGTATGTTATTGACAAGACCGGGGTCTTGATTTTTCATTGACTCATGATGTCCCCGTTCCCTAGTTTCTTACATGTTGTTACCTTCTCAAAAAAAAAAAACATCCAGAATCGGTCGCCCCGTGAATTTAGTTTACTATTACCGTAGTGAAATTCGTCACCCCTTTGGTGCCTTTACTCACGCAGTGCCGTTGTGCACAGCGCCACCACCATACCACGCTTCGCGCGTTATGACAATAGAGCAACACAACTGACCAATCACGAGAGCTCTGCGGACGGTGCCGTTGGGTTTGGGATCTCTCGGAGCTCTTATAAATAGCGGTCATATTTTCAGCGGCAGTCACTCATCTCGTCTTCTACGTTCGATTCGCAGACTTACCATCAGACAAGTAACCAACCATGGCACGCACCAAGCAGACGGCTCGCAAATCTACCGGAGGGAAGGCTCCCAGAAAGCAGTTGGCAACCAAGGCGGCCAGGAAGAGTGCCCCAGCCACCGGGGGAGTTAAAAAGCCACATAGGTACAGGCCTGGAACTGTCGCCCTGAGAGAGATTCGCCGCTACCAGAAGAGCACCGAGCTTCTGATCCGAAAACTCCCATTCCAGCGTCTAGTGAGGGAGATTGCCCAGGACTTCAAAACAGAGCTCCGCTTCCAGAGTTCCGCCGTGATGGCCCTTCAAGAAGCTAGCGAAGCCTATCTGGTCGGGCTATTTGAAGACACCAACCTGTGCGCCATCCATGCTAAGAGGGTTACCATCATGCCGAAAGATATCCAGCTGGCCCGTCGAATCCGTGGAGAACGCGCCTAGAGCGCCAATGCACTACAGCCTGTAGGGCATATAACCAAACGGCTCTTTTCAGAGCCACCATAACATCACGAAAGAATCACTGATATTATATGCAGTATATATATGAATAATTGGTAAAAATAATGAATCCCTGGGGTAATTGAAATATTAAATAGATATAATGTACATCATACATATAACTTTGATCAAAATAGTGGTTGTGAGGGGGGGGGGTAATTACCTGTAGTCGCATGAAGAGTGAGTGCGTATGTCACATGCCACTGTCACTGCTTGTCCTTATCTTGTACCATGACATCCTCCTCCCTCTTTCCTATTGAAATACAAAAAAATATATAGGAAATAAATAAATTACTGATAAAATCACCATAACAGTATATACACGCAGTCTTTATCATTTTTATTATTTTTAATATATAAAACAAACGTGGAATCACAAGCCTTCGCTTTCGGTTGTTTGATGATTTTGAAAGTAGGATTTATATAAGTTAGTTGGTATACTTGTTCTAATAAATATATTCCAGGGGTACATACTTTTTTCAAGTAGATCTCTTTGTAATTTTATTTGAATAAGAATTCACTTGCTATTCTGTTAATGAAATATAAAGTCAAAATAGATTCATGTATTCGTTATTGTATCGTATTTTGTTCAGGTAGGTATATCATGCAGCCATATTGCCACACAGTACACCACGAGCTTCCAAAATTGAGTTGTGTGTTCGATTATTTGAGGGATCATAATAAATTTTGGTGTGCACGTCATTATAATTTTTTCAAGAAAATGAAATAAATGGTGCACAGGAAAAGGTAGGGTTAGGGATAGTAACAGATGAGAAGGATTCGCCGCAAGATGGCAGCAGTCACAAATATTGATTTTTGTTTCAGAGGCCGGACTGGCGACGGCGGTCAGCGAACCGTTGATTGGACAATAGTCGCAATACCCCGGCGGTAAATGCGAACGCCACATCGCGTATAAAAAGGCAGAAAAAAGCGCTGAGGAGTCATTACACGAATGCACACTGCTCCGGTCTGATCTTCAACTCGCTATCGGTTCATCTCATCAGTAAAACATCATGTCTGGAAGAGGAAAGAGTGGAAAGGCCCGAACCAAGGCAAAGACTCGCTCATCCCGTGCTGGTCTTCAGTTCCCAGTGGGACGTGTTCACCGATTTCTTCGAAAGGGCAGCTATGCACAGAGGGTAGGCGCTGGAGCACCCGTCTACATGGCTGCAGTACTGGAGTACCTGACTGCCGAAATCTTGGAACTCGCCGGTAATGCTGCTCGTGACAACAAGAAGTCTAGGATCATCCCTCGTCACCTTCAGCTCGCCGTACGCAACGACGAGGAACTGAACAAACTCTTGGGTGGTGTGACAATCGCACAAGGTGGCGTACTGCCAAACATCCAAGCCGTGTTGCTTCCAAAGAAAACCGCTAAATCAAGCTAGTTTGCCTCGGCGAACCCCCATTTCAACGGCCCTTATCAGGGCCACCAAATATTCACGAAAGAATTGTTTTGTTTTCATTGGTATCCATCCCTCTTTCTCTCTCACTAACTCTATACAGATAAGGTACATGATGTGACTGATAAGAAAGATGAATTATGTCCAGTCATTTTAAGGATTTCAAATGAATACTGACAAATAATTTAGAAGATAAATGATGTCAAATAACTAAATAGAGTTCAGGGAGGCTCAACATGTTAATTTGAATAGAATTCCTAACAATTTAGTAACATGAAATTTCAAATAACGGGGGTGCGCTGGAAGGAATAATATGCATAGACGTAGAAGAAGAAGAAGAAGTAGTAGTAGTAGTAGTAGTAGTAGTAAGAGTAGTAGTAGTAGTAGTAAGAGTAGTAGTAGTAATAGTAGTAAGAGTAGTAGTAGTAGTAGTAGTAGTAAGAGTAGTAGTAGTAATAGTAGTAGTAGTAGTAGTAGTAGTAGCAATAGTAGTAGTAAGAGTAGTAATAGTAGTAGTAGTAGCATTTGTAGTAGTAGTAGTAGTAGTAGTAGTAGTGGTATATCAAACTCAGGAAGTCCTAAACTATCGTCATAACGAGTGCCAAAGTTTCTTCAATCATTCAGATTACAGTAAATGTCACACATTCTTGATGTCGACCAACGCCCCCTTGTGGCGAGTTTTTCCTAGTCTCGGTGTTCTGGCATTAAAATCAGTAGCTGTATTTACTACGCCATGATGGTAATACCGAACAAAGATTTTTTAAATGTTTTATCAATGATAGCATGCGGACGAATATAAAAGGACATGTGCATGTTTATGGGCGAAAAATCTGTAAAAAATAATAATAATATAGAAATATCGTTACAAATTGCCTTCGAAAAGGAAAATAACGGGAGGGGTATTTGGTAATAATAAGTAGAAGAAGAATAATAGGAAGAGGAAGAACAGGGAAAAGGGAAGAGGAAGAAGAATCTACTCATGTTAGCAGAAGCCCTAGTAAAATGGGCAACACAGTAGTGGGGCGGGCAGGCTGGGGAGGTTTCCTACCACGTACGCAACCATGACGTATAATGATCATTTCGCGGTGAGGCGGGCACTTGTTTTGTTCACGCCGCAACTGTACAGACGTATACCAAAATGGCTGAGAAGGACACCAAGAATGCTCCTAAGAAGAAACCAGCGACCCATCCGCCTGCTGCTGAGATGGTCATGACAGCAATCACCGAACTGAAGGAGCGGAATGGATCTTCGCTGCAGGCAATCAAGAAGTACATCGAGCAGAACTTCGATGTCCAGATGGACCGACAGCTCATATTCATCAAGAGGGCTCTGAAGGCTGGTGTGGTGAAGGGCAAACTTACGCAGACGAAGGGTAAAGGTGCTTCGGGGTCATTCAAGTTGAATGTGCAAGCAGCCAAGGCACAGGCAGTGGAGAAGGCCAAGAAGGAAAAGGAGAAGGTCAAGAAGGAGAAAGAGAAGGAGAAGGCCAAGGCGAAAGCTGCAGCCCAGAAGGAGAAAAGGCAGAAGGCAGCCGCCGCTAAGAAGGCAAAGGCAGCACCAAAGAAAGTGAAGAAGCCAGTAAAGAAGACTACTGAGAAGAAAGAGAAGAAAAAGACACCAAAGAAGAAAGTCCCTGCCAAGAAATCGACACCCAAGAAGGCGACCAAGAAGGCGGTAGCCAAGAAGCCAAAGGCTTCGAACCCCAAGAAACCCGCGGCAAAGAAGGTGACAAAGAAATCCAAGTGATTTCTGGATAGCCACTTTCCAGTGCCAACCAAACGGCTCTTTTCAGAGCCACCACATTTCCATGAAAGAATACTTGTCTCAATGAAATAATAATAACAGTAATAATAACAACAAAAATAATAATGATAATAAACATTATTTATAGTATGAACCATTCTGTGACCACCCGCACTGGTATAAGTCGGATTCTAATGCAAAAAAATTAAAGAATGAAGATTATATATTTATTAAATGGCAAGGTAATTGGACACTATTATCATATTATAAGAAGGAGGAACAAGGGGGCGGGATGTGAATGACGTATAATGTATAAAAATGTATATGAAACTAATTATATATGAAGTTAACATATATCGTGGAAAAAAAATAACACGAAGAGAAAGGAAGAAAACGTAAGAAATAAATAATGCAAAGAAAATGAACTGGAGAGGGAGATGGGTATTATTGGTGAAATTTAAGATGTTGCCTTATATTTGAGTACTATTGACAATATCTTCCGAAAATTATGCATTTTGTTTTTTTCCTAAGGGTCATTATTCCGTGCGTTTTCAGGGCGGGGGGGGGGGGGGGGGGACTCTTTCAGAAATCATATCGGCATCGGCACAAGGGGGCGCTCTGACGTGAGTGCCATTCGCCGCCGGGTCGGCGCGGTGACGAGTTTCGTCACCCACGTCCGCAATCTGACCACAATAGCCGCTGTTCTCGCAAATTACCTCATTCGCTCAGCGTAACATCCAGTCTTCAGTATCGTACACAACTAGCTCTCATAAATCAAGATGTCAGGTCGCGGAAAAGGAGGAAAGGGTCTTGGAAAGGGTGGTGCCAAGCGTCATCGCAAGGTTCTACGAGACAACATCCAAGGTATCACGAAGCCTGCTATCCGCCGTCTAGCAAGAAGAGGTGGAGTCAAAAGAATCTCTGGTCTCATCTACGAAGAGACACGCGGTGTACTGAAAGTCTTCTTGGAGAATGTCATCCGTGATGCCGTCACCTACTGTGAGCACGCCAAGCGGAAGACTGTCACAGCCATGGACGTGGTCTATGCACTGAAAAGGCAGGGCCGCACCCTGTACGGTTTTGGCGGCTAGTCTAAACCTACGGTTATGGCTAGAAATAACGGCTCTTTTCAGAGCCACCACATGATCAAGAAAGAATGTTGTTGATTTAAAGTAGATGAATGATTAGATAATCAGTACTATAACAATATAAATCAATCTAGGAATTACTATAAATCTAATCTTTCATACTTACATTATCATCATATAGTATCAAATTACCATTGCCTTATATACAGAGTGAGAATGACATGTGAGTACCCAAAGAGGTGCTATTACATAGCAACAAGGTGCCAAAAAATGCCGGTTTTATTTTTCGTGACCAATAAAGAAAAAATATTAATCATGTATCGCTGTGCTCTAACATTGGTAGACTACGTTTTGATCATAAGCTAGGAATAACACGGCAGCAATACCAATATGTATGTATCACGTGCGTCCAAAGGAAATAAACGACAATGATATAGATATAAATCATTACTTCTTATGCAAAGTCTTAATTTCTTTCAATCGATCGAACGGCTGTAGATATACTTGGGATGGGGTGAGGTAGGAAGAGAAATGGGGGGGGGGAAGAATGAGTAGCATAAAAAAAGAAAGAATTGAAGAAAAAAAAAGAGATAAAAGACGGCCTCCGCCCCTGATTATCCAGGTCGCTCTTTAGTCAGATTTTGCTACCTGAAAAAACCCGGCTAAACTCCTTATTGTAATTTCAGTAAAAACAGATAATAAAGTGTGTTTCCCCCAATATCATTAAAAGCATGAAATTTTCACGAAGGGTTTGGACTGTAATAGAGAAATGAATTGATATTTATCGAGGTGCATTTAAAAATACATGAATTTCTATTTTGACTGGTTCACATGAAGGCATTTTCCTATGTCCTGATGAAAAAAAAATTCATGAGTAAAACTGAAGAAAATATAACAATATTCAATTTTCATTACCCTCACTTAAAAACGAGGTTTTATTTTTTGAAAATTCACCAGGAAAGGGGGATTATTTTCATTCGACCTGATAATAATATTATTGTACAAGCTGTAACGACATATCGCCATTTTTCGTCAGTACTACATCACATCAGGTCGTCACTTTCCTACGTGGATATTAATTTAAAAGCATACTTAGCTCAGCATGTATCTATTATGAAATCGTGCTTAACAACAAACTGGGATGTTGTCCTGAAGAATATCTCGTTGAAAATACTATTATTAATTTTCAAAAGAGTTTTCACTGATCCCAAAAATAATAAGTTTGCCGGTCATACAAAAATAATAAGATAAAATCACCACACTCATTGCATAATAACACTTTGTCGCCATCTCTCGACCAGGGGCAGTACAGGCGCCCATTGGCCAATGAAAGACCGGGGCTCATTTGCATACGGACCGCGCCGCACCGGACCCGGACGCGGTGTATAAATAGGGCGATTGGGACGGGCCAATCGCATTAGCAATCGAATATCTAATCGGTGCACACGCTTCGTTACATTCTTCACATACCAGCTTACATTCATCATGGCTCCAACAGGTCAAGTTGCCAAGAAAGGTTCCAAGAAAGCAGTCAAGGCCCCCCGGCCCAGCGGTGGCAAGAAGAGGCACAGGAAAAGGAAGGAGAGCTACGGAATCTACATCTACAAAGTCCTTAAGCAGGTTCACCCTGATACCGGAATTTCTAGCCGGGCCATGACGATCATGAACAGCTTCGTCAACGACATCTTCGAGCGGATTGCCGGCGAATCTTCTCGGCTGGCCCAATACAACAAGAAATCTACCATCAGCAGTCGTGAGATACAGACCGCCGTGCGCCTTCTTCTTCCAGGGGAGCTTGCTAAGCACGCCGTGAGTGAGGGCACCAAAGCGGTGACGAAGTATACCACATCTAAATAGAGGGAGTTCTACTCTTCATGTACAAACAACGGCCCTTTTCAGGGCCACGCAAATATTCAAGAAAGAATGCATTATGTAGTATGAAGGAATAAATAAGCATATGAATGAACGGTCGAATAAATTAAACGAATGAAATTGTAAGTAATAATAATAGAGTAAAATGTAAGAAAATATGACAGATGAAAATGAATCTGTTGTGAAAATCAAGTTCGTGTGTACTGGGAAAGGTGCCGATGATAAGGAATGATCATGAATGATTATGCGTTTGAGAATGCATGCATGCATGCTATAGCATGCTATAAATGAATACTGAAAAATGAATACTGAATGGGGGGGGGGGGTATAAAGACGGAGATACGGGATGCAAAGCAAATCCTAATTAGCATTTAATTTGCGTATGTTATTGACAAGACCGGGGTCTTGATTTTTCATTGACTCATGATGTCCCCGTTCCCTAGTTTCTTACATGTTGTTACCTTCTCAAAAAAAAAAAACATCCAGAATCGGTCGCCCCGTGAATTTAGTTTACTATTACCGTAGTGAAATTCGTCACCCCTTTGGTGCCTTTACTCACGCAGTGCCGTTGTGCACAGCGCCACCACCATACCACGCTTCGCGCGTTATGACAATAGAGCAACACAACTGACCAATCACGAGAGCTCTGCGGACGGTGCCGTTGGGTTTGGGATCTCTCGGAGCTCTTATAAATAGCGGTCATATTTTCAGCGGCAGTCACTCATCTCGTCTTCTACGTTCGATTCGCAGACTTACCATCAGACAAGTAACCAACCATGGCACGCACCAAGCAGACGGCTCGCAAATCTACCGGAGGGAAGGCTCCCAGAAAGCAGTTGGCAACCAAGGCGGCCAGGAAGAGTGCCCCAGCCACCGGGGGAGTTAAAAAGCCACATAGGTACAGGCCTGGAACTGTCGCCCTGAGAGAGATTCGCCGCTACCAGAAGAGCACCGAGCTTCTGATCCGAAAACTCCCATTCCAGCGTCTAGTGAGGGAGATTGCCCAGGACTTCAAAACAGAGCTCCGCTTCCAGAGTTCCGCCGTGATGGCCCTTCAAGAAGCTAGCGAAGCCTATCTGGTCGGGCTATTTGAAGACACCAACCTGTGCGCCATCCATGCTAAGAGGGTTACCATCATGCCGAAAGATATCCAGCTGGCCCGTCGAATCCGTGGAGAACGCGCCTAGAGCGCCAATGCACTACAGCCTGTAGGGCATATAACCAAACGGCTCTTTTCAGAGCCACCATAACATCACGAAAGAATCACTGATATTATATGCAGTATATATATGAATAATTGGTAAAAATAATGAATCCCTGGGGTAATTGAAATATTAAATAGATATAATGTACATCATACATATAACTTTGATCAAAATAGTGGTTGTGAGGGGGGGGGTAATTACCTGTAGTCGCATGAAGAGTGAGTGCGTATGTCACATGCCACTGTCACTGCTTGTCCTTATCTTGTACCATGACATCCTCCTCCCTCTTTCCTATTGAAATACAAAAAAATATATAGGAAATAAATAAATTACTGATAAAATCACCATAACAGTATATACACGCAGTCTTTATCATTTTTATTATTTTTAATATATAAAACAAACGTGGAATCACAAGCCTTCGCTTTCGGTTGTTTGATGATTTTGAAAGTAGGATTTATATAAGTTAGTTGGTATACTTGTTCTAATAAATATATTCCAGGGGTACATACTTTTTTCAAGTAGATCTCTTTGTAATTTTATTTGAATAAGAATTCACTTGCTATTCTGTTAATGAAATATAAAGTCAAAATAGATTCATGTATTCGTTATTGTATCGTATTTTGTTCAGGTAGGTATATCATGCAGCCATATTGTCACACAGTACACCACGAGCTTCCAAAATTGAGTTGTGTGTTCGATTATTTGAGGGATCATAATAAATTTTGGTGTGCACGTCATTATAATTTTTTCAAGAAAATGAAATAAATGGTGCACAGGAAAAGGTAGGGTTAGGGATAGTAACAGATGAGAAGGATTCGCCGCAAGATGGCAGCAGTCACAAATATTGATTTTTGTTTCAGAGGCCGGACTGGCGACGGCGGTCAGCGAACCGTTGATTGGACAATAGTCGCAATACCCCGGCGGTAAATGCGAACGCCACATCGCGTATAAAAAGGCAGAAAAAAGCGCTGAGGAGTCATTACACGAATGCACACTGCTCCGGTCTGATCTTCAACTCGCTATCGGTTCATCTCATCAGTAAAACATCATGTCTGGAAGAGGAAAGAGTGGAAAGGCCCGAACCAAGGCAAAGACTCGCTCATCCCGTGCTGGTCTTCAGTTCCCAGTGGGACGTGTTCACCGATTTCTTCGAAAGGGCAGCTATGCACAGAGGGTAGGCGCTGGAGCACCCGTCTACATGGCTGCAGTACTGGAGTACCTGACTGCCGAAATCTTGGAACTCGCCGGTAATGCTGCTCGTGACAACAAGAAGTCTAGGATCATCCCTCGTCACCTTCAGCTCGCCGTACGCAACGACGAGGAACTGAACAAACTCTTGGGTGGTGTGACAATCGCACAAGGTGGCGTACTGCCAAACATCCAAGCCGTGTTGCTTCCAAAGAAAACCGCTAAATCAAGCTAGTTTGCCTCGGCGAACCCCCATTTCAACGGCCCTTATCAGGGCCACCAAATATTCACGAAAGAATTGTTTTGTTTTCATTGGTATCCATCCCTCTTTCTCTCTCACTAACTCTATACAGATAAGGTACATGATGTGACTGATAAGAAAGATGAATTATGTCCAGTCATTTTAAGGATTTCAAATGAATACTGACAAATAATTTAGAAGATAAATGATGTCAAATAACTAAATAGAGTTCAGGGAGGCTCAACATGTTAATTTGAATAGAATTCCTAACAATTTAGTAACATGAAATTTCAAATAACGGGGGTGCGCTGGAAGGAATAATATGCATAGACGTAGAAGAAGAAGAAGAAGTAGTAGTAGTAGTAGTAGTAGTAGTAAGAGTAGTAGTAGTAGTAGTAAGAGTAGTAGTAGTAATAGTAGTAAGAGTAGTAGTAGTAGTAGTAGTAGTAAGAGTAGTAGTAGTAATAGTAGTAGTAGTAGTAGTAGTAGTAGCAATAGTAGTAGTAAGAGTAGTAATAGTAGTAGTAGTAGCATTTGTAGTAGTAGTAGTAGTAGTGGTATATCAAACTCAGGAAGTCCTAAACTATCGTCATAACGAGTGCCAAAGTTTCTTCAATCATTCAGATTACAGTAAATGTCACACATTCTTGATGTCGACCAACGCCCCCTTGTGGCGAGTTTTTCCTAGTCTCGGTGTTCTGGCATTAAAATCAGTAGCTGTATTTACTACGCCATGATGGTAATACCGAACAAAGATTTTTTAAATGTTTTATCAATGATAGCATGCGGACGAATATAAAAGGACATGTGCATGTTTATGGGCGAAAAATCTGTAAAAAATAATAATAATATAGAAATATCGTTACAAATTGCCTTCGAAAAGGAAAATAACGGGAGGGGTATTTGGTAATAATAAGTAGAAGAAGAATAATAGGAAGAGGAAGAACAGGGAAAAGGGAAGAGGAAGAAGAATCTACTCATGTTAGCAGAAGCCCTAGTAAAATGGGCAACACAGTAGTGGGGCGGGCAGGCTGGGGAGGTTTCCTACCACGTACGCAACCATGACGTATAATGATCATTTCGCGGTGAGGCGGGCACTTGTTTTGTTCACGCCGCAACTGTACAGACGTATACCAAAATGGCTGAGAAGGACACCAAGAATGCTCCTAAGAAGAAACCAGCGACCCATCCGCCTGCTGCTGAGATGGTCATGACAGCAATCACCGAACTGAAGGAGCGGAATGGATCTTCGCTGCAGGCAATCAAGAAGTACATCGAGCAGAACTTCGATGTCCAGATGGACCGACAGCTCATATTCATCAAGAGGGCTCTGAAGGCTGGTGTGGTGAAGGGCAAACTTACGCAGACGAAGGGTAAAGGTGCTTCGGGGTCATTCAAGTTGAATGTGCAAGCAGCCAAGGCACAGGCAGTGGAGAAGGCCAAGAAGGAAAAGGAGAAGGTCAAGAAGGAGAAAGAGAAGGAGAAGGCCAAGGCGAAAGCTGCAGCCCAGAAGGAGAAAAGGCAGAAGGCAGCCGCCGCTAAGAAGGCAAAGGCAGCACCAAAGAAAGTGAAGAAGCCAGTAAAGAAGACTACTGAGAAGAAAGAGAAGAAAAAGACACCAAAGAAGAAAGTCCCTGCCAAGAAATCGACACCCAAGAAGGCGACCAAGAAGGCGGTAGCCAAGAAGCCAAAGGCTTCGAACCCCAAGAAACCCGCGGCAAAGAAGGTGACAAAGAAATCCAAGTGATTTCTGGATAGCCACTTTCCAGTGCCAACCAAACGGCTCTTTTCAGAGCCACCACATTTCCATGAAAGAATACTTGTCTCAATGAAATAATAATAACAGTAATAATAACAACAAAAATAATAATGATAATAAACATTATTTATAGTATGAACCATTCTGTGACCACCCGCACTGGTATAAGTCGGATTCTAATGCAAAAAAATTAAAGAATGAAGATTATATATTTATTAAATGGCAAGGTAATTGGACACTATTATCATATTATAAGAAGGAGGAACAAGGGGGCGGGATGTGAATGACGTATAATGTATAAAAATGTATATGAAACTAATTATATATGAAGTTAACATATATCGTGGAAAAAAAATAACACGAAGAGAAAGGAAGAAAACGTAAGAAATAAATAATGCAAAGAAAATGAACTGGAGAGGGAGATGGGTATTATTGGTGAAATTTAAGATGTTGCCTTATATTTGAGTACTATTGACAATATCTTCCGAAAATTATGCATTTTGTTTTTTTCCTAAGGGTCATTATTCCGTGCGTTTTCAGGGCGGGGGGGGGGGGGGGACTCTTTCAGAAATCATATCGGCATCGGCACAAGGGGGCGCTCTGACGTGAGTGCCATTCGCCGCCGGGTCGGCGCGGTGACGAGTTTCGTCACCCACGTCCGCAATCTGACCACAATAGCCGCTGTTCTCGCAAATTACCTCATTCGCTCAGCGTAACATCCAGTCTTCAGTATCGTACACAACTAGCTCTCATAAATCAAGATGTCAGGTCGCGGAAAAGGAGGAAAGGGTCTTGGAAAGGGTGGTGCCAAGCGTCATCGCAAGGTTCTACGAGACAACATCCAAGGTATCACGAAGCCTGCTATCCGCCGTCTAGCAAGAAGAGGTGGAGTCAAAAGAATCTCTGGTCTCATCTACGAAGAGACACGCGGTGTACTGAAAGTCTTCTTGGAGAATGTCATCCGTGATGCCGTCACCTACTGTGAGCACGCCAAGCGGAAGACTGTCACAGCCATGGACGTGGTCTATGCACTGAAAAGGCAGGGCCGCACCCTGTACGGTTTTGGCGGCTAGTCTAAACCTACGGTTATGGCTAGAAATAACGGCTCTTTTCAGAGCCACCACATGATCAAGAAAGAATGTTGTTGATTTAAAGTAGATGAATGATTAGATAATCAGTACTATAACAATATAAATCAATCTAGGAATTACTATAAATCTAATCTTTCATACTTACATTATCATCATATAGTATCAAATTACCATTGCCTTATATACAGAGTGAGAATGACATGTGAGTACCCAAAGAGGTGCTATTACATAGCAACAAGGTGCCAAAAAATGCCGGTTTTATTTTTCGTGACCAATAAAGAAAAAATATTAATCATGTATCGCTGTGCTCTAACATTGGTAGACTACGTTTTGATCATAAGCTAGGAATAACACGGCAGCAATACCAATATGTATGTATCACGTGCGTCCAAAGGAAATAAACGACAATGATATAGATATAAATCATTACTTCTTATGCAAAGTCTTAATTTCTTTCAATCGATCGAACGGCTGTAGATATACTTGGGATGGGGTGAGGTAGGAAGAGAAATGGGGGGGGGAAGAATGAGTAGCATAAAAAAAGAAAGAATTGAAGAAAAAAAAAGAGATAAAAGACGGCCTCCGCCCCTGATTATCCAGGTCGCTCTTTAGTCAGATTTTGCTACCTGAAAAAACCCGGCTAAACTCCTTATTGTAATTTCAGTAAAAACAGATAATAAAGTGTGTTTCCCCCAATATCATTAAAAGCATGAAATTTTCACGAAGGGTTTGGACTGTAATAGAGAAATGAATTGATATTTATCGAGGTGCATTTAAAAATACATGAATTTCTATTTTGACTGGTTCACATGAAGGCATTTTCCTATGTCCTGATGAAAAAAAAATTCATGAGTAAAACTGAAGAAAATATAACAATATTCAATTTTCATTACCCTCACTTAAAAACGAGGTTTTATTTTTTGAAAATTCACCAGGAAAGGGGGATTATTTTCATTCGACCTGATAATAATATTATTGTACAAGCTGTAACGACATATCGCCATTTTTCGTCAGTACTACATCACATCAGGTCGTCACTTTCCTACGTGGATATTAATTTAAAAGCATACTTAGCTCAGCATGTATCTATTATGAAATCGTGCTTAACAACAAACTGGGATGTTGTCCTGAAGAATATCTCGTTGAAAATACTATTATTAATTTTCAAAAGAGTTTTCACTGATCCCAAAAATAATAAGTTTGCCGGTCATACAAAAATAATAAGATAAAATCACCACACTCATTGCATAATAACACTTTGTCGCCATCTCTCGACCAGGGGCAGTACAGGCGCCCATTGGCCAATGAAAGACCGGGGCTCATTTGCATACGGACCGCGCCGCACCGGACCCGGACGCGGTGTATAAATAGGGCGATTGGGACGGGCCAATCGCATTAGCAATCGAATATCTAATCGGTGCACACGCTTCGTTACATTCTTCACATACCAGCTTACATTCATCATGGCTCCAACAGGTCAAGTTGCCAAGAAAGGTTCCAAGAAAGCAGTCAAGGCCCCCCGGCCCAGCGGTGGCAAGAAGAGGCACAGGAAAAGGAAGGAGAGCTACGGAATCTACATCTACAAAGTCCTTAAGCAGGTTCACCCTGATACCGGAATTTCTAGCCGGGCCATGACGATCATGAACAGCTTCGTCAACGACATCTTCGAGCGGATTGCCGGCGAATCTTCTCGGCTGGCCCAATACAACAAGAAATCTACCATCAGCAGTCGTGAGATACAGACCGCCGTGCGCCTTCTTCTTCCAGGGGAGCTTGCTAAGCACGCCGTGAGTGAGGGCACCAAAGCGGTGACGAAGTATACCACATCTAAATAGAGGGAGTTCTACTCTTCATGTACAAACAACGGCCCTTTTCAGGGCCACGCAAATATTCAAGAAAGAATGCATTATGTAGTATGAAGGAATAAATAAGCATATGAATGAACGGTCGAATAAATTAAACGAATGAAATTGTAAGTAATAATAATAGAGTAAAATGTAAGAAAATATGACAGATGAAAATGAATCTGTTGTGAAAATCAAGTTCGTGTGTACTGGGAAAGGTGCCGATGATAAGGAATGATCATGAATGATTATGCGTTTGAGAATGCATGCATGCATGCTATAGCATGCTATAAATGAATACTGAAAAATGAATACTGAATGGGGGGGGGGGGTATAAAGACGGAGATACGGGATGCAAAGCAAATCCTAATTAGCATTTAATTTGCGTATGTTATTGACAAGACCGGGGTCTTGATTTTTCATTGACTCATGATGTCCCCGTTCCCTAGTTTCTTACATGTTGTTACCTTCTCAAAAAAAAAAAACATCCAGAATCGGTCGCCCCGTGAATTTAGTTTACTATTACCGTAGTGAAATTCGTCACCCCTTTGGTGCCTTTACTCACGCAGTGCCGTTGTGCACAGCGCCACCACCATACCACGCTTCGCGCGTTATGACAATAGAGCAACACAACTGACCAATCACGAGAGCTCTGCGGACGGTGCCGTTGGGTTTGGGATCTCTCGGAGCTCTTATAAATAGCGGTCATATTTTCAGCGGCAGTCACTCATCTCGTCTTCTACGTTCGATTCGCAGACTTACCATCAGACAAGTAACCAACCATGGCACGCACCAAGCAGACGGCTCGCAAATCTACCGGAGGGAAGGCTCCCAGAAAGCAGTTGGCAACCAAGGCGGCCAGGAAGAGTGCCCCAGCCACCGGGGGAGTTAAAAAGCCACATAGGTACAGGCCTGGAACTGTCGCCCTGAGAGAGATTCGCCGCTACCAGAAGAGCACCGAGCTTCTGATCCGAAAACTCCCATTCCAGCGTCTAGTGAGGGAGATTGCCCAGGACTTCAAAACAGAGCTCCGCTTCCAGAGTTCCGCCGTGATGGCCCTTCAAGAAGCTAGCGAAGCCTATCTGGTCGGGCTATTTGAAGACACCAACCTGTGCGCCATCCATGCTAAGAGGGTTACCATCATGCCGAAAGATATCCAGCTGGCCCGTCGAATCCGTGGAGAACGCGCCTAGAGCGCCAATGCACTACAGCCTGTAGGGCATATAACCAAACGGCTCTTTTCAGAGCCACCATAACATCACGAAAGAATCACTGATATTATATGCAGTATATATATGAATAATTGGTAAAAATAATGAATCCCTGGGGTAATTGAAATATTAAATAGATATAATGTACATCATACATATAACTTTGATCAAAATAGTGGTTGTGAGGGGGGGGGTAATTACCTGTAGTCGCATGAAGAGTGAGTGCGTATGTCACATGCCACTGTCACTGCTTGTCCTTATCTTGTACCATGACATCCTCCTCCCTCTTTCCTATTGAAATACAAAAAAATATATAGGAAATAAATAAATTACTGATAAAATCACCATAACAGTATATACACGCAGTCTTTATCATTTTTATTATTTTTAATATATAAAACAAACGTGGAATCACAAGCCTTCGCTTTCGGTTGTTTGATGATTTTGAAAGTAGGATTTATATAAGTTAGTTGGTATACTTGTTCTAATAAATATATTCCAGGGGTACATACTTTTTTCAAGTAGATCTCTTTGTAATTTTATTTGAATAAGAATTCACTTGCTATTCTGTTAATGAAATATAAAGTCAAAATAGATTCATGTATTCGTTATTGTATCGTATTTTGTTCAGGTAGGTATATCATGCAGCCATATTGCCACACAGTACACCACGAGCTTCCAAAATTGAGTTGTGTGTTCGATTATTTGAGGGATCATAATAAATTTTGGTGTGCACGTCATTATAATTTTTTCAAGAAAATGAAATAAATGGTGCACAGGAAAAGGTAGGGTTAGGGATAGTAACAGATGAGAAGGATTCGCCGCAAGATGGCAGCAGTCACAAATATTGATTTTTGTTTCAGAGGCCGGACTGGCGACGGCGGTCAGCGAACCGTTGATTGGACAATAGTCGCAATACCCCGGCGGTAAATGCGAACGCCACATCGCGTATAAAAAGGCAGAAAAAAGCGCTGAGGAGTCATTACACGAATGCACACTGCTCCGGTCTGATCTTCAACTCGCTATCGGTTCATCTCATCAGTAAAACATCATGTCTGGAAGAGGAAAGAGTGGAAAGGCCCGAACCAAGGCAAAGACTCGCTCATCCCGTGCTGGTCTTCAGTTCCCAGTGGGACGTGTTCACCGATTTCTTCGAAAGGGCAGCTATGCACAGAGGGTAGGCGCTGGAGCACCCGTCTACATGGCTGCAGTACTGGAGTACCTGACTGCCGAAATCTTGGAACTCGCCGGTAATGCTGCTCGTGACAACAAGAAGTCTAGGATCATCCCTCGTCACCTTCAGCTCGCCGTACGCAACGACGAGGAACTGAACAAACTCTTGGGTGGTGTGACAATCGCACAAGGTGGCGTACTGCCAAACATCCAAGCCGTGTTGCTTCCAAAGAAAACCGCTAAATCAAGCTAGTTTGCCTCGGCGAACCCCCATTTCAACGGCCCTTATCAGGGCCACCAAATATTCACGAAAGAATTGTTTTGTTTTCATTGGTATCCATCCCTCTTTCTCTCTCACTAACTCTATACAGATAAGGTACATGATGTGACTGATAAGAAAGATGAATTATGTCCAGTCATTTTAAGGATTTCAAATGAATACTGACAAATAATTTAGAAGATAAATGATGTCAAATAACTAAATAGAGTTCAGGGAGGCTCAACATGTTAATTTGAATAGAATTCCTAACAATTTAGTAACATGAAATTTCAAATAACGGGGGTGCGCTGGAAGGAATAATATGCATAGACGTAGAAGAAGAAGAAGAAGTAGTAGTAGTAGTAGTAGTAGTAGTAAGAGTAGTAGTAGTAGTAGTAAGAGTAGTAGTAGTAATAGTAGTAAGAGTAGTAGTAGTAGTAGTAGTAGTAAGAGTAGTAGTAGTAATAGTAGTAGTAGTAGTAGTAGTAGTAGCAATAGTAGTAGTAAGAGTAGTAATAGTAGTAGTAGTAGCATTTGTAGTAGTAGTAGTAGTAGTAGTAGTAGTGGTATATCAAACTCAGGAAGTCCTAAACTATCGTCATAACGAGTGCCAAAGTTTCTTCAATCATTCAGATTACAGTAAATGTCACACATTCTTGATGTCGACCAACGCCCCCTTGTGGCGAGTTTTTCCTAGTCTCGGTGTTCTGGCATTAAAATCAGTAGCTGTATTTACTACGCCATGATGGTAATACCGAACAAAGATTTTTTAAATGTTTTATCAATGATAGCATGCGGACGAATATAAAAGGACATGTGCATGTTTATGGGCGAAAAATCTGTAAAAAATAATAATAATATAGAAATATCGTTACAAATTGCCTTCGAAAAGGAAAATAACGGGAGGGGTATTTGGTAATAATAAGTAGAAGAAGAATAATAGGAAGAGGAAGAACAGGGAAAAGGGAAGAGGAAGAAGAATCTACTCATGTTAGCAGAAGCCCTAGTAAAATGGGCAACACAGTAGTGGGGCGGGCAGGCTGGGGAGGTTTCCTACCACGTACGCAACCATGACGTATAATGATCATTTCGCGGTGAGGCGGGCACTTGTTTTGTTCACGCCGCAACTGTACAGACGTATACCAAAATGGCTGAGAAGGACACCAAGAATGCTCCTAAGAAGAAACCAGCGACCCATCCGCCTGCTGCTGAGATGGTCATGACAGCAATCACCGAACTGAAGGAGCGGAATGGATCTTCGCTGCAGGCAATCAAGAAGTACATCGAGCAGAACTTCGATGTCCAGATGGACCGACAGCTCATATTCATCAAGAGGGCTCTGAAGGCTGGTGTGGTGAAGGGCAAACTTACGCAGACGAAGGGTAAAGGTGCTTCGGGGTCATTCAAGTTGAATGTGCAAGCAGCCAAGGCACAGGCAGTGGAGAAGGCCAAGAAGGAAAAGGAGAAGGTCAAGAAGGAGAAAGAGAAGGAGAAGGCCAAGGCGAAAGCTGCAGCCCAGAAGGAGAAAAGGCAGAAGGCAGCCGCCGCTAAGAAGGCAAAGGCAGCACCAAAGAAAGTGAAGAAGCCAGTAAAGAAGACTACTGAGAAGAAAGAGAAGAAAAAGACACCAAAGAAGAAAGTCCCTGCCAAGAAATCGACACCCAAGAAGGCGACCAAGAAGGCGGTAGCCAAGAAGCCAAAGGCTTCGAACCCCAAGAAACCCGCGGCAAAGAAGGTGACAAAGAAATCCAAGTGATTTCTGGATAGCCACTTTCCAGTGCCAACCAAACGGCTCTTTTCAGAGCCACCACATTTCCATGAAAGAATACTTGTCTCAATGAAATAATAATAACAGTAATAATAACAACAAAAATAATAATGATAATAAACATTATTTATAGTATGAACCATTCTGTGACCACCCGCACTGGTATAAGTCGGATTCTAATGCAAAAAAATTAAAGAATGACGATTATATATTTATTAAATGGCAAGGTAATTGGACACTATTATCATATTATAAGAAGGAGGAACAAGGGGGCGGGATGTGAATGACGTATAATGTATAAAAATGTATATGAAACTAATTATATATGAAGTTAACATATATCGTGGAAAAAAAATAACACGAAGAGAAAGGAAGAAAACGTAAGAAATAAATAATGCAAAGAAAATGAACTGGAGAGGGAGATGGGTATTATTGGTGAAATTTAAGATGTTGCCTTATATTTGAGTACTATTGACAATATCTTCCGAAAATTATGCATTTTGTTTTTTTCCTAAGGGTCATTATTCCGTGCGTTTTCAGGGCGGGGGGGGGGGGGGGGACTCTTTCAGAAATCATATCGGCATCGGCACAAGGGGGCGCTCTGACGTGAGTGCCATTCGCCGCCGGGTCGGCGCGGTGACGAGTTTCGTCACCCACGTCCGCAATCTGACCACAATAGCCGCTGTTCTCGCAAATTACCTCATTCGCTCAGCGTAACATCCAGTCTTCAGTATCGTACACAACTAGCTCTCATAAATCAAGATGTCAGGTCGCGGAAAAGGAGGAAAGGGTCTTGGAAAGGGTGGTGCCAAGCGTCATCGCAAGGTTCTACGAGACAACATCCAAGGTATCACGAAGCCTGCTATCCGCCGTCTAGCAAGAAGAGGTGGAGTCAAAAGAATCTCTGGTCTCATCTACGAAGAGACACGCGGTGTACTGAAAGTCTTCTTGGAGAATGTCATCCGTGATGCCGTCACCTACTGTGAGCACGCCAAGCGGAAGACTGTCACAGCCATGGACGTGGTCTATGCACTGAAAAGGCAGGGCCGCACCCTGTACGGTTTTGGCGGCTAGTCTAAACCTACGGTTATGGCTAGAAATAACGGCTCTTTTCAGAGCCACCACATGATCAAGAAAGAATGTTGTTGATTTAAAGTAGATGAATGATTAGATAATCAGTACTATAACAATATAAATCAATCTAGGAATTACTATAAATCTAATCTTTCATACTTACATTATCATCATATAGTATCAAATTACCATTGCCTTATATACAGAGTGAGAATGACATGTGAGTACCCAAAGAGGTGCTATTACATAGCAACAAGGTGCCAAAAAATGCCGGTTTTATTTTTCGTGACCAATAAAGAAAAAATATTAATCATGTATCGCTGTGCTCTAACATTGGTAGACTACGTTTTGATCATAAGCTAGGAATAACACGGCAGCAATACCAATATGTATGTATCACGTGCGTCCAAAGGAAATAAACGACAATGATATAGATATAAATCATTACTTCTTATGCAAAGTCTTAATTTCTTTCAATCGATCGAACGGCTGTAGATATACTTGGGATGGGGTGAGGTAGGAAGAGAAATGGGGGGGGGGAAGAATGAGTAGCATAAAAAAAGAAAGAATTGAAGAAAAAAAAAGAGATAAAAGACGGCCTCCGCCCCTGATTATCCAGGTCGCTCTTTAGTCAGATTTTGCTACCTGAAAAAACCCGGCTAAACTCCTTATTGTAATTTCAGTAAAAACAGATAATAAAGTGTGTTTCCCCCAATATCATTAAAAGCATGAAATTTTCACGAAGGGTTTGGACTGTAATAGAGAAATGAATTGATATTTATCGAGGTGCATTTAAAAATACATGAATTTCTATTTTGACTGGTTCACATGAAGGCATTTTCCTATGTCCTGATGAAAAAAAAATTCATGAGTAAAACTGAAGAAAATATAACAATATTCAATTTTCATTACCCTCACTTAAAAACGAGGTTTTATTTTTTGAAAATTCACCAGGAAAGGGGGATTATTTTCATTCGACCTGATAATAATATTATTGTACAAGCTGTAACGACATATCGCCATTTTTCGTCAGTACTACATCACATCAGGTCGTCACTTTCCTACGTGGATATTAATTTAAAAGCATACTTAGCTCAGCATGTATCTATTATGAAATCGTGCTTAACAACAAACTGGGATGTTGTCCTGAAGAATATCTCGTTGAAAATACTATTATTAATTTTCAAAAGAGTTTTCACTGATCCCAAAAATAATAAGTTTGCCGGTCATACAAAAATAATAAGATAAAATCACCACACTCATTGCATAATAACACTTTGTCGCCATCTCTCGACCAGGGGCAGTACAGGCGCCCATTGGCCAATGAAAGACCGGGGCTCATTTGCATACGGACCGCGCCGCACCGGACCCGGACGCGGTGTATAAATAGGGCGATTGGGACGGGCCAATCGCATTAGCAATCGAATATCTAATCGGTGCACACGCTTCGTTACATTCTTCACATACCAGCTTACATTCATCATGGCTCCAACAGGTCAAGTTGCCAAGAAAGGTTCCAAGAAAGCAGTCAAGGCCCCCCGGCCCAGCGGTGGCAAGAAGAGGCACAGGAAAAGGAAGGAGAGCTACGGAATCTACATCTACAAAGTCCTTAAGCAGGTTCACCCTGATACCGGAATTTCTAGCCGGGCCATGACGATCATGAACAGCTTCGTCAACGACATCTTCGAGCGGATTGCCGGCGAATCTTCTCGGCTGGCCCAATACAACAAGAAATCTACCATCAGCAGTCGTGAGATACAGACCGCCGTGCGCCTTCTTCTTCCAGGGGAGCTTGCTAAGCACGCCGTGAGTGAGGGCACCAAAGCGGTGACGAAGTATACCACATCTAAATAGAGGGAGTTCTACTCTTCATGTACAAACAACGGCCCTTTTCAGGGCCACGCAAATATTCAAGAAAGAATGCATTATGTAGTATGAAGGAATAAATAAGCATATGAATGAACGGTCGAATAAATTAAACGAATGAAATTGTAAGTAATAATAATAGAGTAAAATGTAAGAAAATATGACAGATGAAAATGAATCTGTTGTGAAAATCAAGTTCGTGTGTACTGGGAAAGGTGCCGATGATAAGGAATGATCATGAATGATTATGCGTTTGAGAATGCATGCATGCATGCTATAGCATGCTATAAATGAATACTGAAAAATGAATACTGAATGGGGGGGGGGGGGGTATAAAGACGGAGATACGGGATGCAAAGCAAATCCTAATTAGCATTTAATTTGCGTATGTTATTGACAAGACCGGGGTCTTGATTTTTCATTGACTCATGATGTCCCCGTTCCCTAGTTTCTTACATGTTGTTACCTTCTCAAAAAAAAAAAACATCCAGAATCGGTCGCCCCGTGAATTTAGTTTACTATTACCGTAGTGAAATTCGTCACCCCTTTGGTGCCTTTACTCACGCAGTGCCGTTGTGCACAGCGCCACCACCATACCACGCTTCGCGCGTTATGACAATAGAGCAACACAACTGACCAATCACGAGAGCTCTGCGGACGGTGCCGTTGGGTTTGGGATCTCTCGGAGCTCTTATAAATAGCGGTCATATTTTCAGCGGCAGTCACTCATCTCGTCTTCTACGTTCGATTCGCAGACTTACCATCAGACAAGTAACCAACCATGGCACGCACCAAGCAGACGGCTCGCAAATCTACCGGAGGGAAGGCTCCCAGAAAGCAGTTGGCAACCAAGGCGGCCAGGAAGAGTGCCCCAGCCACCGGGGGAGTTAAAAAGCCACATAGGTACAGGCCTGGAACTGTCGCCCTGAGAGAGATTCGCCGCTACCAGAAGAGCACCGAGCTTCTGATCCGAAAACTCCCATTCCAGCGTCTAGTGAGGGAGATTGCCCAGGACTTCAAAACAGAGCTCCGCTTCCAGAGTTCCGCCGTGATGGCCCTTCAAGAAGCTAGCGAAGCCTATCTGGTCGGGCTATTTGAAGACACCAACCTGTGCGCCATCCATGCTAAGAGGGTTACCATCATGCCGAAAGATATCCAGCTGGCCCGTCGAATCCGTGGAGAACGCGCCTAGAGCGCCAATGCACTACAGCCTGTAGGGCATATAACCAAACGGCTCTTTTCAGAGCCACCATAACATCACGAAAGAATCACTGATATTATATGCAGTATATATATGAATAATTGGTAAAAATAATGAATCCCTGGGGTAATTGAAATATTAAATAGATATAATGTACATCATACATATAACTTTGATCAAAATAGTGGTTGTGAGGGGGGGGGTAATTACCTGTAGTCGCATGAAGAGTGAGTGCGTATGTCACATGCCACTGTCACTGCTTGTCCTTATCTTGTACCATGACATCCTCCTCCCTCTTTCCTATTGAAATACAAAAAAATATATAGGAAATAAATAAATTACTGATAAAATCACCATAACAGTATATACACGCAGTCTTTATCATTTTTATTATTTTTAATATATAAAACAAACGTGGAATCACAAGCCTTCGCTTTCGGTTGTTTGATGATTTTGAAAGTAGGATTTATATAAGTTAGTTGGTATACTTGTTCTAATAAATATATTCCAGGGGTACATACTTTTTTCAAGTAGATCTCTTTGTAATTTTATTTGAATAAGAATTCACTTGCTATTCTGTTAATGAAATATAAAGTCAAAATAGATTCATGTATTCGTTATTGTATCGTATTTTGTTCAGGTAGGTATATCATGCAGCCATATTGCCACACAGTACACCACGAGCTTCCAAAATTGAGTTGTGTGTTCGATTATTTGAGGGATCATAATAAATTTTGGTGTGCACGTCATTATAATTTTTTCAAGAAAATGAAATAAATGGTGCACAGGAAAAGGTAGGGTTAGGGATAGTAACAGATGAGAAGGATTCGCCGCAAGATGGCAGCAGTCACAAATATTGATTTTTGTTTCAGAGGCCGGACTGGCGACGGCGGTCAGCGAACCGTTGATTGGACAATAGTCGCAATACCCCGGCGGTAAATGCGAACGCCACATCGCGTATAAAAAGGCAGAAAAAAGCGCTGAGGAGTCATTACACGAATGCACACTGCTCCGGTCTGATCTTCAACTCGCTATCGGTTCATCTCATCAGTAAAACATCATGTCTGGAAGAGGAAAGAGTGGAAAGGCCCGAACCAAGGCAAAGACTCGCTCATCCCGTGCTGGTCTTCAGTTCCCAGTGGGACGTGTTCACCGATTTCTTCGAAAGGGCAGCTATGCACAGAGGGTAGGCGCTGGAGCACCCGTCTACATGGCTGCAGTACTGGAGTACCTGACTGCCGAAATCTTGGAACTCGCCGGTAATGCTGCTCGTGACAACAAGAAGTCTAGGATCATCCCTCGTCACCTTCAGCTCGCCGTACGCAACGACGAGGAACTGAACAAACTCTTGGGTGGTGTGACAATCGCACAAGGTGGCGTACTGCCAAACATCCAAGCCGTGTTGCTTCCAAAGAAAACCGCTAAATCAAGCTAGTTTGCCTCGGCGAACCCCCATTTCAACGGCCCTTATCAGGGCCACCAAATATTCACGAAAGAATTGTTTTGTTTTCATTGGTATCCATCCCTCTTTCTCTCTCACTAACTCTATACAGATAAGGTACATGATGTGACTGATAAGAAAGATGAATTATGTCCAGTCATTTTAAGGATTTCAAATGAATACTGACAAATAATTTAGAAGATAAATGATGTCAAATAACTAAATAGAGTTCAGGGAGGCTCAACATGTTAATTTGAATAGAATTCCTAACAATTTAGTAACATGAAATTTCAAATAACGGGGGTGCGCTGGAAGGAATAATATGCATAGACGTAGAAGAAGAAGAAGAAGTAGTAGTAGTAGTAGTAGTAGTAGTAAGAGTAGTAGTAGTAGTAGTAAGAGTAGTAGTAGTAATAGTAGTAAGAGTAGTAGTAGTAGTAGTAGTAGTAAGAGTAGTAGTAGTAATAGTAGTAGTAGTAGTAGTAGTAGTAGCAATAGTAGTAGTAAGAGTAGTAATAGTAGTAGTAGTAGCATTTGTAGTAGTAGTAGTAGTAGTAGTAGTAGTGGTATATCAAACTCAGGAAGTCCTAAACTATCGTCATAACGAGTGCCAAAGTTTCTTCAATCATTCAGATTACAGTAAATGTCACACATTCTTGATGTCGACCAACGCCCCCTTGTGGCGAGTTTTTCCTAGTCTCGGTGTTCTGGCATTAAAATCAGTAGCTGTATTTACTACGCCATGATGGTAATACCGAACAAAGATTTTTTAAATGTTTTATCAATGATAGCATGCGGACGAATATAAAAGGACATGTGCATGTTTATGGGCGAAAAATCTGTAAAAAAATAATAATAATATAGAAATATCGTTACAAATTGCCTTCGAAAAGGAAAATAACGGGAGGGGTATTTGGTAATAATAAGTAGAAGAAGAATAATAGGAAGAGGAAGAACAGGGAAAAGGGAAGAGGAAGAAGAATCTACTCATGTTAGCAGAAGCCCTAGTAAAATGGGCAACACAGTAGTGGGGCGGGCAGGCTGGGGAGGTTTCCTACCACGTACGCAACCATGACGTATAATGATCATTTCGCGGTGAGGCGGGCACTTGTTTTGTTCACGCCGCAACTGTACAGACGTATACCAAAATGGCTGAGAAGGACACCAAGAATGCTCCTAAGAAGAAACCAGCGACCCATCCGCCTGCTGCTGAGATGGTCATGACAGCAATCACCGAACTGAAGGAGCGGAATGGATCTTCGCTGCAGGCAATCAAGAAGTACATCGAGCAGAACTTCGATGTCCAGATGGACCGACAGCTCATATTCATCAAGAGGGCTCTGAAGGCTGGTGTGGTGAAGGGCAAACTTACGCAGACGAAGGGTAAAGGTGCTTCGGGGTCATTCAAGTTGAATGTGCAAGCAGCCAAGGCACAGGCAGTGGAGAAGGCCAAGAAGGAAAAGGAGAAGGTCAAGAAGGAGAAAGAGAAGGAGAAGGCCAAGGCGAAAGCTGCAGCCCAGAAGGAGAAAAGGCAGAAGGCAGCCGCCGCTAAGAAGGCAAAGGCAGCACCAAAGAAAGTGAAGAAGCCAGTAAAGAAGACTACTGAGAAGAAAGAGAAGAAAAAGACACCAAAGAAGAAAGTCCCTGCCAAGAAATCGACACCCAAGAAGGCGACCAAGAAGGCGGTAGCCAAGAAGCCAAAGGCTTCGAACCCCAAGAAACCCGCGGCAAAGAAGGTGACAAAGAAATCCAAGTGATTTCTGGATAGCCACTTTCCAGTGCCAACCAAACGGCTCTTTTCAGAGCCACCACATTTCCATGAAAGAATACTTGTCTCAATGAAATAATAATAACAGTAATAATAACAACAAAAATAATAATGATAATAAACATTATTTATAGTATGAACCATTCTGTGACCACCCGCACTGGTATAAGTCGGATTCTAATGCAAAAAAATTAAAGAATGAAGATTATATATTTATTAAATGGCAAGGTAATTGGACACTATTATCATATTATAAGAAGGAGGAACAAGGGGGCGGGATGTGAATGACGTATAATGTATAAAAATGTATATGAAACTAATTATATATGAAGTTAACATATATCGTGGAAAAAAAATAACACGAAGAGAAAGGAAGAAAACGTAAGAAATAAATAATGCAAAGAAAATGAACTGGAGAGGGAGATGGGTATTATTGGTGAAATTTAAGATGTTGCCTTATATTTGAGTACTATTGACAATATCTTCCGAAAATTATGCATTTTGTTTTTTTCCTAAGGGTCATTATTCCGTGCGTTTTCAGGGCGGGGGGGGGGGGGGGGACTCTTTCAGAAATCATATCGGCATCGGCACAAGGGGGCGCTCTGACGTGAGTGCCATTCGCCGCCGGGTCGGCGCGGTGACGAGTTTCGTCACCCACGTCCGCAATCTGACCACAATAGCCGCTGTTCTCGCAAATTACCTCATTCGCTCAGCGTAACATCCAGTCTTCAGTATCGTACACAACTAGCTCTCATAAATCAAGATGTCAGGTCGCGGAAAAGGAGGAAAGGGTCTTGGAAAGGGTGGTGCCAAGCGTCATCGCAAGGTTCTACGAGACAACATCCAAGGTATCACGAAGCCTGCTATCCGCCGTCTAGCAAGAAGAGGTGGAGTCAAAAGAATCTCTGGTCTCATCTACGAAGAGACACGCGGTGTACTGAAAGTCTTCTTGGAGAATGTCATCCGTGATGCCGTCACCTACTGTGAGCACGCCAAGCGGAAGACTGTCACAGCCATGGACGTGGTCTATGCACTGAAAAGGCAGGGCCGCACCCTGTACGGTTTTGGCGGCTAGTCTAAACCTACGGTTATGGCTAGAAATAACGGCTCTTTTCAGAGCCACCACATGATCAAGAAAGAATGTTGTTGATTTAAAGTAGATGAATGATTAGATAATCAGTACTATAACAATATAAATCAATCTAGGAATTACTATAAATCTAATCTTTCATACTTACATTATCATCATATAGTATCAAATTACCATTGCCTTATATACAGAGTGAGAATGACATGTGAGTACCCAAAGAGGTGCTATTACATAGCAACAAGGTGCCAAAAAATGCCGGTTTTATTTTTCGTGACCAATAAAGAAAAAATATTAATCATGTATCGCTGTGCTCTAACATTGGTAGACTACGTTTTGATCATAAGCTAGGAATAACACGGCAGCAATACCAATATGTATGTATCACGTGCGTCCAAAGGAAATAAACGACAATGATATAGATATAAATCATTACTTCTTATGCAAAGTCTTAATTTCTTTCAATCGATCGAACGGCTGTAGATATACTTGGGATGGGGTGAGGTAGGAAGAGAAATGGGGGGGGGAAGAATGAGTAGCATAAAAAAAGAAAGAATTGAAGAAAAAAAAAGAGATAAAAGACGGCCTCCGCCCCTGATTATCCAGGTCGCTCTTTAGTCAGATTTTGCTACCTGAAAAAACCCGGCTAAACTCCTTATTGTAATTTCAGTAAAAACAGATAATAAAGTGTGTTTCCCCCAATATCATTAAAAGCATGAAATTTTCACGAAGGGTTTGGACTGTAATAGAGAAATGAATTGATATTTATCGAGGTGCATTTAAAAATACATGAATTTCTATTTTGACTGGTTCACATGAAGGCATTTTCCTATGTCCTGATGAAAAAAAAATTCATGAGTAAAACTGAAGAAAATATAACAATATTCAATTTTCATTACCCTCACTTAAAAACGAGGTTTTATTTTTTGAAAATTCACCAGGAAAGGGGGATTATTTTCATTCGACCTGATAATAATATTATTGTACAAGCTGTAACGACATATCGCCATTTTTCGTCAGTACTACATCACATCAGGTCGTCACTTTCCTACGTGGATATTAATTTAAAAGCATACTTAGCTCAGCATGTATCTATTATGAAATCGTGCTTAACAACAAACTGGGATGTTGTCCTGAAGAATATCTCGTTGAAAATACTATTATTAATTTTCAAAAGAGTTTTCACTGATCCCAAAAATAATAAGTTTGCCGGTCATACAAAAATAATAAGATAAAATCACCACACTCATTGCATAATAACACTTTGTCGCCATCTCTCGACCAGGGGCAGTACAGGCGCCCATTGGCCAATGAAAGACCGGGGCTCATTTGCATACGGACCGCGCCGCACCGGACCCGGACGCGGTGTATAAATAGGGCGATTGGGACGGGCCAATCGCATTAGCAATCGAATATCTAATCGGTGCACACGCTTCGTTACATTCTTCACATACCAGCTTACATTCATCATGGCTCCAACAGGTCAAGTTGCCAAGAAAGGTTCCAAGAAAGCAGTCAAGGCCCCCCGGCCCAGCGGTGGCAAGAAGAGGCACAGGAAAAGGAAGGAGAGCTACGGAATCTACATCTACAAAGTCCTTAAGCAGGTTCACCCTGATACCGGAATTTCTAGCCGGGCCATGACGATCATGAACAGCTTCGTCAACGACATCTTCGAGCGGATTGCCGGCGAATCTTCTCGGCTGGCCCAATACAACAAGAAATCTACCATCAGCAGTCGTGAGATACAGACCGCCGTGCGCCTTCTTCTTCCAGGGGAGCTTGCTAAGCACGCCGTGAGTGAGGGCACCAAAGCGGTGACGAAGTATACCACATCTAAATAGAGGGAGTTCTACTCTTCATGTACAAACAACGGCCCTTTTCAGGGCCACGCAAATATTCAAGAAAGAATGCATTATGTAGTATGAAGGAATAAATAAGCATATGAATGAACGGTCGAATAAATTAAACGAATGAAATTGTAAGTAATAATAATAGAGTAAAATGTAAGAAAATATGACAGATGAAAATGAATCTGTTGTGAAAATCAAGTTCGTGTGTACTGGGAAAGGTGCCGATGATAAGGAATGATCATGAATGATTATGCGTTTGAGAATGCATGCATGCATGCTATAGCATGCTATAAATGAATACTGAAAAATGAATACTGAATGGGGGGGGGGGGTATAAAGACGGAGATACGGGATGCAAAGCAAATCCTAATTAGCATTTAATTTGCGTATGTTATTAACAAGACCGGGGTCTTGATTTTTCATTGACTCATGATGTCCCCGTTCCCTAGTTTCTTACATGTTGTTACCTTCTCAAAAAAAAAAAACATCCAGAATCGGTCGCCCCGTGAATTTAGTTTACTATTACCGTAGTGAAATTCGTCACCCCTTTGGTGCCTTTACTCACGCAGTGCCGTTGTGCACAGCGCCACCACCATACCACGCTTCGCGCGTTATGACAATAGAGCAACACAACTGACCAATCACGAGAGCTCTGCGGACGGTGCCGTTGGGTTTGGGATCTCTCGGAGCTCTTATAAATAGCGGTCATATTTTCAGCGGCAGTCACTCATCTCGTCTTCTACGTTCGATTCGCAGACTTACCATCAGACAAGTAACCAACCATGGCACGCACCAAGCAGACGGCTCGCAAATCTACCGGAGGGAAGGCTCCCAGAAAGCAGTTGGCAACCAAGGCGGCCAGGAAGAGTGCCCCAGCCACCGGGGGAGTTAAAAAGCCACATAGGTACAGGCCTGGAACTGTCGCCCTGAGAGAGATTCGCCGCTACCAGAAGAGCACCGAGCTTCTGATCCGAAAACTCCCATTCCAGCGTCTAGTGAGGGAGATTGCCCAGGACTTCAAAACAGAGCTCCGCTTCCAGAGTTCCGCCGTGATGGCCCTTCAAGAAGCTAGCGAAGCCTATCTGGTCGGGCTATTTGAAGACACCAACCTGTGCGCCATCCATGCTAAGAGGGTTACCATCATGCCGAAAGATATCCAGCTGGCCCGTCGAATCCGTGGAGAACGCGCCTAGAGCGCCAATGCACTACAGCCTGTAGGGCATATAACCAAACGGCTCTTTTCAGAGCCACCATAACATCACGAAAGAATCACTGATATTATATGCAGTATATATATGAATAATTGGTAAAAATAATGAATCCCTGGGGTAATTGAAATATTAAATAGATATAATGTACATCATACATATAACTTTGATCAAAATAGTGGTTGTGAGGGGGGGGGTAATTACCTGTAGTCGCATGAAGAGTGAGTGCGTATGTCACATGCCACTGTCACTGCTTGTCCTTATCTTGTACCATGACATCCTCCTCCCTCTTTCCTATTGAAATACAAAAAAATATATAGGAAATAAATAAATTACTGATAAAATCACCATAACAGTATATACACGCAGTCTTTATCATTTTTATTATTTTTAATATATAAAACAAACGTGGAATCACAAGCCTTCGCTTTCGGTTGTTTGATGATTTTGAAAGTAGGATTTATATAAGTTAGTTGGTATACTTGTTCTAATAAATATATTCCAGGGGTACATACTTTTTTCAAGTAGATCTCTTTGTAATTTTATTTGAATAAGAATTCACTTGCTATTCTGTTAATGAAATATAAAGTCAAAATAGATTCATGTATTCGTTATTGTATCGTATTTTGTTCAGGTAGGTATATCATGCAGCCATATTGCCACACAGTACACCACGAGCTTCCAAAATTGAGTTGTGTGTTCGATTATTTGAGGGATCATAATAAATTTTGGTGTGCACGTCATTATAATTTTTTCAAGAAAATGAAATAAATGGTGCACAGGAAAAGGTAGGGTTAGGGATAGTAACAGATGAGAAGGATTCGCCGCAAGATGGCAGCAGTCACAAATATTGATTTTTGTTTCAGAGGCCGGACTGGCGACGGCGGTCAGCGAACCGTTGATTGGACAATAGTCGCAATACCCCGGCGGTAAATGCGAACGCCACATCGCGTATAAAAAGGCAGAAAAAAGCGCTGAGGAGTCATTACACGAATGCACACTGCTCCGGTCTGATCTTCAACTCGCTATCGGTTCATCTCATCAGTAAAACATCATGTCTGGAAGAGGAAAGAGTGGAAAGGCCCGAACCAAGGCAAAGACTCGCTCATCCCGTGCTGGTCTTCAGTTCCCAGTGGGACGTGTTCACCGATTTCTTCGAAAGGGCAGCTATGCACAGAGGGTAGGCGCTGGAGCACCCGTCTACATGGCTGCAGTACTGGAGTACCTGACTGCCGAAATCTTGGAACTCGCCGGTAATGCTGCTCGTGACAACAAGAAGTCTAGGATCATCCCTCGTCACCTTCAGCTCGCCGTACGCAACGACGAGGAACTGAACAAACTCTTGGGTGGTGTGACAATCGCACAAGGTGGCGTACTGCCAAACATCCAAGCCGTGTTGCTTCCAAAGAAAACCGCTAAATCAAGCTAGTTTGCCTCGGCGAACCCCCATTTCAACGGCCCTTATCAGGGCCACCAAATATTCACGAAAGAATTGTTTTGTTTTCATTGGTATCCATCCCTCTTTCTCTCTCACTAACTCTATACAGATAAGGTACATGATGTGACTGATAAGAAAGATGAATTATGTCCAGTCATTTTAAGGATTTCAAATGAATACTGACAAATAATTTAGAAGATAAATGATGTCAAATAACTAAATAGAGTTCAGGGAGGCTCAACATGTTAATTTGAATAGAATTCCTAACAATTTAGTAACATGAAATTTCAAATAACGGGGGTGCGCTGGAAGGAATAATATGCATAGACGTAGAAGAAGAAGAAGAAGTAGTAGTAGTAGTAGTAGTAGTAGTAAGAGTAGTAGTAGTAGTAGTAAGAGTAGTAGTAGTAATAGTAGTAAGAGTAGTAGTAGTAGTAGTAGTAGTAAGAGTAGTAGTAGTAATAGTAGTAGTAGTAGTAGTAGTAGTAGCAATAGTAGTAGTAAGAGTAGTAATAGTAGTAGTAGTAGCATTTGTAGTAGTAGTAGTAGTAGTAGTAGTAGTGGTATATCAAACTCAGGAAGTCCTAAACTATCGTCATAACGAGTGCCAAAGTTTCTTCAATCATTCAGATTACAGTAAATGTCACACATTCTTGATGTCGACCAACGCCCCCTTGTGGCGAGTTTTTCCTAGTCTCGGTGTTCTGGCATTAAAATCAGTAGCTGTATTTACTACGCCATGATGGTAATACCGAACAAAGATTTTTTAAATGTTTTATCAATGATAGCATGCGGACGAATATAAAAGGACATGTGCATGTTTATGGGCGAAAAATCTGTAAAAAATAATAATAATATAGAAATATCGTTACAAATTGCCTTCGAAAAGGAAAATAACGGGAGGGGTATTTGGTAATAATAAGTAGAAGAAGAATAATAGGAAGAGGAAGAACAGGGAAAAGGGAAGAGGAAGAAGAATCTACTCATGTTAGCAGAAGCCCTAGTAAAATGGGCAACACAGTAGTGGGGCGGGCAGGCTGGGGAGGTTTCCTACCACGTACGCAACCATGACGTATAATGATCATTTCGCGGTGAGGCGGGCACTTGTTTTGTTCACGCCGCAACTGTACAGACGTATACCAAAATGGCTGAGAAGGACACCAAGAATGCTCCTAAGAAGAAACCAGCGACCCATCCGCCTGCTGCTGAGATGGTCATGACAGCAATCACCGAACTGAAGGAGCGGAATGGATCTTCGCTGCAGGCAATCAAGAAGTACATCGAGCAGAACTTCGATGTCCAGATGGACCGACAGCTCATATTCATCAAGAGGGCTCTGAAGGCTGGTGTGGTGAAGGGCAAACTTACGCAGACGAAGGGTAAAGGTGCTTCGGGGTCATTCAAGTTGAATGTGCAAGCAGCCAAGGCACAGGCAGTGGAGAAGGCCAAGAAGGAAAAGGAGAAGGTCAAGAAGGAGAAAGAGAAGGAGAAGGCCAAGGCGAAAGCTGCAGCCCAGAAGGAGAAAAGGCAGAAGGCAGCCGCCGCTAAGAAGGCAAAGGCAGCACCAAAGAAAGTGAAGAAGCCAGTAAAGAAGACTACTGAGAAGAAAGAGAAGAAAAAGACACCAAAGAAGAAAGTCCCTGCCAAGAAATCGACACCCAAGAAGGCGACCAAGAAGGCGGTAGCCAAGAAGCCAAAGGCTTCGAACCCCAAGAAACCCGCGGCAAAGAAGGTGACAAAGAAATCCAAGTGATTTCTGGATAGCCACTTTCCAGTGCCAACCAAACGGCTCTTTTCAGAGCCACCACATTTCCATGAAAGAATACTTGTCTCAATGAAATAATAATAACAGTAATAATAACAACAAAAATAATAATGATAATAAACATTATTTATAGTATGAACCATTCTGTGACCACCCGCACTGGTATAAGTCGGATTCTAATGCAAAAAAATTAAAGAATGAAGATTATATATTTATTAAATGGCAAGGTAATTGGACACTATTATCATATTATAAGAAGGAGGAACAAGGGGGCGGGATGTGAATGACGTATAATGTATAAAAATGTATATGAAACTAATTATATATGAAGTTAACATATATCGTGGAAAAAAAATAACACGAAGAGAAAGGAAGAAAACGTAAGAAATAAATAATGCAAAGAAAATGAACTGGAGAGGGAGATGGGTATTATTGGTGAAATTTAAGATGTTGCCTTATATTTGAGTACTATTGACAATATCTTCCGAAAATTATGCATTTTGTTTTTTTCCTAAGGGTCATTATTCCGTGCGTTTTCAGGGCGGGGGGGGGGGGGGGGGGGACTCTTTCAGAAATCATATCGGCATCGGCACAAGGGGGCGCTCTGACGTGAGTGCCATTCGCCGCCGGGTCGGCGCGGTGACGAGTTTCGTCACCCACGTCCGCAATCTGACCACAATAGCCGCTGTTCTCGCAAATTACCTCATTCGCTCAGCGTAACATCCAGTCTTCAGTATCGTACACAACTAGCTCTCATAAATCAAGATGTCAGGTCGCGGAAAAGGAGGAAAGGGTCTTGGAAAGGGTGGTGCCAAGCGTCATCGCAAGGTTCTACGAGACAACATCCAAGGTATCACGAAGCCTGCTATCCGCCGTCTAGCAAGAAGAGGTGGAGTCAAAAGAATCTCTGGTCTCATCTACGAAGAGACACGCGGTGTACTGAAAGTCTTCTTGGAGAATGTCATCCGTGATGCCGTCACCTACTGTGAGCACGCCAAGCGGAAGACTGTCACAGCCATGGACGTGGTCTATGCACTGAAAAGGCAGGGCCGCACCCTGTACGGTTTTGGCGGCTAGTCTAAACCTACGGTTATGGCTAGAAATAACGGCTCTTTTCAGAGCCACCACATGATCAAGAAAGAATGTTGTTGATTTAAAGTAGATGAATGATTAGATAATCAGTACTATAACAATATAAATCAATCTAGGAATTACTATAAATCTAATCTTTCATACTTACATTATCATCATATAGTATCAAATTACCATTGCCTTATATACAGAGTGAGAATGACATGTGAGTACCCAAAGAGGTGCTATTACATAGCAACAAGGTGCCAAAAAATGCCGGTTTTATTTTTCGTGACCAATAAAGAAAAAATATTAATCATGTATCGCTGTGCTCTAACATTGGTAGACTACGTTTTGATCATAAGCTAGGAATAACACGGCAGCAATACCAATATGTATGTATCACGTGCGTCCAAAGGAAATAAACGACAATGATATAGATATAAATCATTACTTCTTATGCAAAGTCTTAATTTCTTTCAATCGATCGAACGGCTGTAGATATACTTGGGATGGGGTGAGGTAGGAAGAGAAATGGGGGGGGGAAGAATGAGTAGCATAAAAAAAGAAAGAATTGAAGAAAAAAAAAGAGATAAAAGACGGCCTCCGCCCCTGATTATCCAGGTCGCTCTTTAGTCAGATTTTGCTACCTGAAAAAACCCGGCTAAACTCCTTATTGTAATTTCAGTAAAAACAGATAATAAAGTGTGTTTCCCCCAATATCATTAAAAGCATGAAATTTTCACGAAGGGTTTGGACTGTAATAGAGAAATGAATTGATATTTATCGAGGTGCATTTAAAAATACATGAATTTCTATTTTGACTGGTTCACATGAAGGCATTTTCCTATGTCCTGATGAAAAAAAAATTCATGAGTAAAACTGAAGAAAATATAACAATATTCAATTTTCATTACCCTCACTTAAAAACGAGGTTTTATTTTTTGAAAATTCACCAGGAAAGGGGGATTATTTTCATTCGACCTGATAATAATATTATTGTACAAGCTGTAACGACATATCGCCATTTTTCGTCAGTACTACATCACATCAGGTCGTCACTTTCCTACGTGGATATTAATTTAAAAGCATACTTAGCTCAGCATGTATCTATTATGAAATCGTGCTTAACAACAAACTGGGATGTTGTCCTGAAGAATATCTCGTTGAAAATACTATTATTAATTTTCAAAAGAGTTTTCACTGATCCCAAAAATAATAAGTTTGCCGGTCATACAAAAATAATAAGATAAAATCACCACACTCATTGCATAATAACACTTTGTCGCCATCTCTCGACCAGGGGCAGTACAGGCGCCCATTGGCCAATGAAAGACCGGGGCTCATTTGCATACGGACCGCGCCGCACCGGACCCGGACGCGGTGTATAAATAGGGCGATTGGGACGGGCCAATCGCATTAGCAATCGAATATCTAATCGGTGCACACGCTTCGTTACATTCTTCACATACCAGCTTACATTCATCATGGCTCCAACAGGTCAAGTTGCCAAGAAAGGTTCCAAGAAAGCAGTCAAGGCCCCCCGGCCCAGCGGTGGCAAGAAGAGGCACAGGAAAAGGAAGGAGAGCTACGGAATCTACATCTACAAAGTCCTTAAGCAGGTTCACCCTGATACCGGAATTTCTAGCCGGGCCATGACGATCATGAACAGCTTCGTCAACGACATCTTCGAGCGGATTGCCGGCGAATCTTCTCGGCTGGCCCAATACAACAAGAAATCTACCATCAGCAGTCGTGAGATACAGACCGCCGTGCGCCTTCTTCTTCCAGGGGAGCTTGCTAAGCACGCCGTGAGTGAGGGCACCAAAGCGGTGACGAAGTATACCACATCTAAATAGAGGGAGTTCTACTCTTCATGTACAAACAACGGCCCTTTTCAGGGCCACGCAAATATTCAAGAAAGAATGCATTATGTAGTATGAAGGAATAAATAAGCATATGAATGAACGGTCGAATAAATTAAACGAATGAAATTGTAAGTAATAATAATAGAGTAAAATGTAAGAAAATATGACAGATGAAAATGAATCTGTTGTGAAAATCAAGTTCGTGTGTACTGGGAAAGGTGCCGATGATAAGGAATGATCATGAATGATTATGCGTTTGAGAATGCATGCATGCATGCTATAGCATGCTATAAATGAATACTGAAAAATGAATACTGAATGGGGGGGGGGGGTATAAAGACGGAGATACGGGATGCAAAGCAAATCCTAATTAGCATTTAATTTGCGTATGTTATTGACAAGACCGGGGTCTTGATTTTTCATTGACTCATGATGTCCCCGTTCCCTAGTTTCTTACATGTTGTTACCTTCTCAAAAAAAAAAAACATCCAGAATCGGTCGCCCCGTGAATTTAGTTTACTATTACCGTAGTGAAATTCGTCACCCCTTTGGTGCCTTTACTCACGCAGTGCCGTTGTGCACAGCGCCACCACCATACCACGCTTCGCGCGTTATGACAATAGAGCAACACAACTGACCAATCACGAGAGCTCTGCGGACGGTGCCGTTGGGTTTGGGATCTCTCGGAGCTCTTATAAATAGCGGTCATATTTTCAGCGGCAGTCACTCATCTCGTCTTCTACGTTCGATTCGCAGACTTACCATCAGACAAGTAACCAACCATGGCACGCACCAAGCAGACGGCTCGCAAATCTACCGGAGGGAAGGCTCCCAGAAAGCAGTTGGCAACCAAGGCGGCCAGGAAGAGTGCCCCAGCCACCGGGGGAGTTAAAAAGCCACATAGGTACAGGCCTGGAACTGTCGCCCTGAGAGAGATTCGCCGCTACCAGAAGAGCACCGAGCTTCTGATCCGAAAACTCCCATTCCAGCGTCTAGTGAGGGAGATTGCCCAGGACTTCAAAACAGAGCTCCGCTTCCAGAGTTCCGCCGTGATGGCCCTTCAAGAAGCTAGCGAAGCCTATCTGGTCGGGCTATTTGAAGACACCAACCTGTGCGCCATCCATGCTAAGAGGGTTACCATCATGCCGAAAGATATCCAGCTGGCCCGTCGAATCCGTGGAGAACGCGCCTAGAGCGCCAATGCACTACAGCCTGTAGGGCATATAACCAAACGGCTCTTTTCAGAGCCACCATAACATCACGAAAGAATCACTGATATTATATGCAGTATATATATGAATAATTGGTAAAAATAATGAATCCCTGGGGTAATTGAAATATTAAATAGATATAATGTACATCATACATATAACTTTGATCAAAATAGTGGTTGTGAGGGGGGGGGTAATTACCTGTAGTCGCATGAAGAGTGAGTGCGTATGTCACATGCCACTGTCACTGCTTGTCCTTATCTTGTACCATGACATCCTCCTCCCTCTTTCCTATTGAAATACAAAAAAATATATAGGAAATAAATAAATTACTGATAAAATCACCATAACAGTATATACACGCAGTCTTTATCATTTTTATTATTTTTAATATATAAAACAAACGTGGAATCACAAGCCTTCGCTTTCGGTTGTTTGATGATTTTGAAAGTAGGATTTATATAAGTTAGTTGGTATACTTGTTCTAATAAATATATTCCAGGGGTACATACTTTTTTCAAGTAGATCTCTTTGTAATTTTATTTGAATAAGAATTCACTTGCTATTCTGTTAATGAAATATAAAGTCAAAATAGATTCATGTATTCGTTATTGTATCGTATTTTGTTCAGGTAGGTATATCATGCAGCCATATTGCCACACAGTACACCACGAGCTTCCAAAATTGAGTTGTGTGTTCGATTATTTGAGGGATCATAATAAATTTTGGTGTGCACGTCATTATAATTTTTTCAAGAAAATGAAATAAATGGTGCACAGGAAAAGGTAGGGTTAGGGATAGTAACAGATGAGAAGGATTCGCCGCAAGATGGCAGCAGTCACAAATATTGATTTTTGTTTCAGAGGCCGGACTGGCGACGGCGGTCAGCGAACCGTTGATTGGACAATAGTCGCAATACCCCGGCGGTAAATGCGAACGCCACATCGCGTATAAAAAGGCAGAAAAAAGCGCTGAGGAGTCATTACACGAATGCACACTGCTCCGGTCTGATCTTCAACTCGCTATCGGTTCATCTCATCAGTAAAACATCATGTCTGGAAGAGGAAAGAGTGGAAAGGCCCGAACCAAGGCAAAGACTCGCTCATCCCGTGCTGGTCTTCAGTTCCCAGTGGGACGTGTTCACCGATTTCTTCGAAAGGGCAGCTATGCACAGAGGGTAGGCGCTGGAGCACCCGTCTACATGGCTGCAGTACTGGAGTACCTGACTGCCGAAATCTTGGAACTCGCCGGTAATGCTGCTCGTGACAACAAGAAGTCTAGGATCATCCCTCGTCACCTTCAGCTCGCCGTACGCAACGACGAGGAACTGAACAAACTCTTGGGTGGTGTGACAATCGCACAAGGTGGCGTACTGCCAAACATCCAAGCCGTGTTGCTTCCAAAGAAAACCGCTAAATCAAGCTAGTTTGCCTCGGCGAACCCCCATTTCAACGGCCCTTATCAGGGCCACCAAATATTCACGAAAGAATTGTTTTGTTTTCATTGGTATCCATCCCTCTTTCTCTCTCACTAACTCTATACAGATAAGGTACATGATGTGACTGATAAGAAAGATGAATTATGTCCAGTCATTTTAAGGATTTCAAATGAATACTGACAAATAATTTAGAAGATAAATGATGTCAAATAACTAAATAGAGTTCAGGGAGGCTCAACATGTTAATTTGAATAGAATTCCTAACAATTTAGTAACATGAAATTTCAAATAACGGGGGTGCGCTGGAAGGAATAATATGCATAGACGTAGAAGAAGAAGAAGAAGTAGTAGTAGTAGTAGTAGTAGTAGTAAGAGTAGTAAGTAGTAGTAAGAGTAGTAGTAGTAATAGTAGTAAGAGTAGTAGTAGTAGTAGTAGTAGTAAGAGTAGTAGTAGTAATAGTAGTAGTAGTAGTAGTAGTAGTAGCAATAGTAGTAGTAAGAGTAGTAATAGTAGTAGTAGTAGCATTTGTAGTAGTAGTAGTAGTAGTAGTAGTAGTGGTATATCAAACTCAGGAAGTCCTAAACTATCGTCATAACGAGTGCCAAAGTTTCTTCAATCATTCAGATTACAGTAAATGTCACACATTCTTGATGTCGACCAACGCCCCCTTGTGGCGAGTTTTTCCTAGTCTCGGTGTTCTGGCATTAAAATCAGTAGCTGTATTTACTACGCCATGATGGTAATACCGAACAAAGATTTTTTAAATGTTTTATCAATGATAGCATGCGGACGAATATAAAAGGACATGTGCATGTTTATGGGCGAAAAATCTGTAAAAAATAATAATAATATAGAAATATCGTTACAAATTGCCTTCGAAAAGGAAAATAACGGGAGGGGTATTTGGTAATAATAAGTAGAAAAGAAGAATAATAGGAAGAGGAAGAACAGGGAAAAGGGAAGAGGAAGAAGAATCTACTCATGTTAGCAGAAGCCCTAGTAAAATGGGCAACACAGTAGTGGGGCGGGCAGGCTGGGGAGGTTTCCTACCACGTACGCAACCATGACGTATAATGATCATTTCGCGGTGAGGCGGGCACTTGTTTTGTTCACGCCGCAACTGTACAGACGTATACCAAAATGGCTGAGAAGGACACCAAGAATGCTCCTAAGAAGAAACCAGCGACCCATCCGCCTGCTGCTGAGATGGTCATGACAGCAATCACCGAACTGAAGGAGCGGAATGGATCTTCGCTGCAGGCAATCAAGAAGTACATCGAGCAGAACTTCGATGTCCAGATGGACCGACAGCTCATATTCATCAAGAGGGCTCTGAAGGCTGGTGTGGTGAAGGGCAAACTTACGCAGACGAAGGGTAAAGGTGCTTCGGGGTCATTCAAGTTGAATGTGCAAGCAGCCAAGGCACAGGCAGTGGAGAAGGCCAAGAAGGAAAAGGAGAAGGTCAAGAAGGAGAAAGAGAAGGAGAAGGCCAAGGCGAAAGCTGCAGCCCAGAAGGAGAAAAGGCAGAAGGCAGCCGCCGCTAAGAAGGCAAAGGCAGCACCAAAGAAAGTGAAGAAGCCAGTAAAGAAGACTACTGAGAAGAAAGAGAAGAAAAAGACACCAAAGAAGAAAGTCCCTGCCAAGAAATCGACACCCAAGAAGGCGACCAAGAAGGCGGTAGCCAAGAAGCCAAAGGCTTCGAACCCCAAGAAACCCGCGGCAAAGAAGGTGACAAAGAAATCCAAGTGATTTCTGGATAGCCACTTTCCAGTGCCAACCAAACGGCTCTTTTCAGAGCCACCACATTTCCATGAAAGAATACTTGTCTCAATGAAATAATAATAACAGTAATAATAACAACAAAAATAATAATGATAATAAACATTATTTATAGTATGAACCATTCTGTGACCACCCGCACTGGTATAAGTCGGATTCTAATGCAAAAAAATTAAAGAATGAAGATTATATATTTATTAAATGGCAAGGTAATTGGACACTATTATCATATTATAAGAAGGAGGAACAAGGGGGCGGGATGTGAATGACGTATAATGTATAAAAATGTATATGAAACTAATTATATATGAAGTTAACATATATCGTGGAAAAAAAATAACACGAAGAGAAAGGAAGAAAACGTAAGAAATAAATAATGCAAAGAAAATGAACTGGAGAGGGAGATGGGTATTATTGGTGAAATTTAAGATGTTGCCTTATATTTGAGTACTATTGACAATATCTTCCGAAAATTATGCATTTTGTTTTTTTCCTAAGGGTCATTATTCCGTGCGTTTTCAGGGCGGGGGGGGGGGGGGGGGGACTCTTTCAGAAATCATATCGGCATCGGCACAAGGGGGCGCTCTGACGTGAGTGCCATTCGCCGCCGGGTCGGCGCGGTGACGAGTTTCGTCACCCACGTCCGCAATCTGACCACAATAGCCGCTGTTCTCGCAAATTACCTCATTCGCTCAGCGTAACATCCAGTCTTCAGTATCGTACACAACTAGCTCTCATAAATCAAGATGTCAGGTCGCGGAAAAGGAGGAAAGGGTCTTGGAAAGGGTGGTGCCAAGCGTCATCGCAAGGTTCTACGAGACAACATCCAAGGTATCACGAAGCCTGCTATCCGCCGTCTAGCAAGAAGAGGTGGAGTCAAAAGAATCTCTGGTCTCATCTACGAAGAGACACGCGGTGTACTGAAAGTCTTCTTGGAGAATGTCATCCGTGATGCCGTCACCTACTGTGAGCACGCCAAGCGGAAGACTGTCACAGCCATGGACGTGGTCTATGCACTGAAAAGGCAGGGCCGCACCCTGTACGGTTTTGGCGGCTAGTCTAAACCTACGGTTATGGCTAGAAATAACGGCTCTTTTCAGAGCCACCACATGATCAAGAAAGAATGTTGTTGATTTAAAGTAGATGAATGATTAGATAATCAGTACTATAACAATATAAATCAATCTAGGAATTACTATAAATCTAATCTTTCATACTTACATTATCATCATATAGTATCAAATTACCATTGCCTTATATACAGAGTGAGAATGACATGTGAGTACCCAAAGAGGTGCTATTACATAGCAACAAGGTGCCAAAAAATGCCGGTTTTATTTTTCGTGACCAATAAAGAAAAAATATTAATCATGTATCGCTGTGCTCTAACATTGGTAGACTACGTTTTGATCATAAGCTAGGAATAACACGGCAGCAATACCAATATGTATGTATCACGTGCGTCCAAAGGAAATAAACGACAATGATATAGATATAAATCATTACTTCTTATGCAAAGTCTTAATTTCTTTCAATCGATCGAACGGCTGTAGATATACTTGGGATGGGGTGAGGTAGGAAGAGAAATGGGGGGGGGAAGAATGAGTAGCATAAAAAAAGAAAGAATTGAAGAAAAAAAAAGAGATAAAAGACGGCCTCCGCCCCTGATTATCCAGGTCGCTCTTTAGTCAGATTTTGCTACCTGAAAAAACCCGGCTAAACTCCTTATTGTAATTTCAGTAAAAACAGATAATAAAGTGTGTTTCCCCCAATATCATTAAAAGCATGAAATTTTCACGAAGGGTTTGGACTGTAATAGAGAAATGAATTGATATTTATCGAGGTGCATTTAAAAATACATGAATTTCTATTTTGACTGGTTCACATGAAGGCATTTTCCTATGTCCTGATGAAAAAAAAATTCATGAGTAAAACTGAAGAAAATATAACAATATTCAATTTTCATTACCCTCACTTAAAAACGAGGTTTTATTTTTTGAAAATTCACCAGGAAAGGGGGATTATTTTCATTCGACCTGATAATAATATTATTGTACAAGCTGTAACGACATATCGCCATTTTTCGTCAGTACTACATCACATCAGGTCGTCACTTTCCTACGTGGATATTAATTTAAAAGCATACTTAGCTCAGCATGTATCTATTATGAAATCGTGCTTAACAACAAACTGGGATGTTGTCCTGAAGAATATCTCGTTGAAAATACTATTATTAATTTTCAAAAGAGTTTTCACTGATCCCAAAAATAATAAGTTTGCCGGTCATACAAAAATAATAAGATAAAATCACCACACTCATTGCATAATAACACTTTGTCGCCATCTCTCGACCAGGGGCAGTACAGGCGCCCATTGGCCAATGAAAGACCGGGGCTCATTTGCATACGGACCGCGCCGCACCGGACCCGGACGCGGTGTATAAATAGGGCGATTGGGACGGGCCAATCGCATTAGCAATCGAATATCTAATCGGTGCACACGCTTCGTTACATTCTTCACATACCAGCTTACATTCATCATGGCTCCAACAGGTCAAGTTGCCAAGAAAGGTTCCAAGAAAGCAGTCAAGGCCCCCCGGCCCAGCGGTGGCAAGAAGAGGCACAGGAAAAGGAAGGAGAGCTACGGAATCTACATCTACAAAGTCCTTAAGCAGGTTCACCCTGATACCGGAATTTCTAGCCGGGCCATGACGATCATGAACAGCTTCGTCAACGACATCTTCGAGCGGATTGCCGGCGAATCTTCTCGGCTGGCCCAATACAACAAGAAATCTACCATCAGCAGTCGTGAGATACAGACCGCCGTGCGCCTTCTTCTTCCAGGGGAGCTTGCTAAGCACGCCGTGAGTGAGGGCACCAAAGCGGTGACGAAGTATACCACATCTAAATAGAGGGAGTTCTACTCTTCATGTACAAACAACGGCCCTTTTCAGGGCCACGCAAATATTCAAGAAAGAATGCATTATGTAGTATGAAGGAATAAATAAGCATATGAATGAACGGTCGAATAAATTAAACGAATGAAATTGTAAGTAATAATAATAGAGTAAAATGTAAGAAAATATGACAGATGAAAATGAATCTGTTGTGAAAATCAAGTTCGTGTGTACTGGGAAAGGTGCCGATGATAAGGAATGATCATGAATGATTATGCGTTTGAGAATGCATGCATGCATGCTATAGCATGCTATAAATGAATACTGAAAAATGAATACTGAATGGGGGGGGGGGGTATAAAGACGGAGATACGGGATGCAAAGCAAATCCTAATTAGCATTTAATTTGCGTATGTTATTGACAAGACCGGGGTCTTGATTTTTCATTGACTCATGATGTCCCCGTTCCCTAGTTTCTTACATGTTGTTACCTTCTCAAAAAAAAAAAACATCCAGAATCGGTCGCCCCGTGAATTTAGTTTACTATTACCGTAGTGAAATTCGTCACCCCTTTGGTGCCTTTACTCACGCAGTGCCGTTGTGCACAGCGCCACCACCATACCACGCTTCGCGCGTTATGACAATAGAGCAACACAACTGACCAATCACGAGAGCTCTGCGGACGGTGCCGTTGGGTTTGGGATCTCTCGGAGCTCTTATAAATAGCGGTCATATTTTCAGCGGCAGTCACTCATCTCGTCTTCTACGTTCGATTCGCAGACTTACCATCAGACAAGTAACCAACCATGGCACGCACCAAGCAGACGGCTCGCAAATCTACCGGAGGGAAGGCTCCCAGAAAGCAGTTGGCAACCAAGGCGGCCAGGAAGAGTGCCCCAGCCACCGGGGGAGTTAAAAAGCCACATAGGTACAGGCCTGGAACTGTCGCCCTGAGAGAGATTCGCCGCTACCAGAAGAGCACCGAGCTTCTGATCCGAAAACTCCCATTCCAGCGTCTAGTGAGGGAGATTGCCCAGGACTTCAAAACAGAGCTCCGCTTCCAGAGTTCCGCCGTGATGGCCCTTCAAGAAGCTAGCGAAGCCTATCTGGTCGGGCTATTTGAAGACACCAACCTGTGCGCCATCCATGCTAAGAGGGTTACCATCATGCCGAAAGATATCCAGCTGGCCCGTCGAATCCGTGGAGAACGCGCCTAGAGCGCCAATGCACTACAGCCTGTAGGGCATATAACCAAACGGCTCTTTTCAGAGCCACCATAACATCACGAAAGAATCACTGATATTATATGCAGTATATATATGAATAATTGGTAAAAATAATGAATCCCTGGGGTAATTGAAATATTAAATAGATATAATGTACATCATACATATAACTTTGATCAAAATAGTGGTTGTGAGGGGGGGGGTAATTACCTGTAGTCGCATGAAGAGTGAGTGCGTATGTCACATGCCACTGTCACTGCTTGTCCTTATCTTGTACCATGACATCCTCCTCCCTCTTTCCTATTGAAATACAAAAAAATATATAGGAAATAAATAAATTACTGATAAAATCACCATAACAGTATATACACGCAGTCTTTATCATTTTTATTATTTTTAATATATAAAACAAACGTGGAATCACAAGCCTTCGCTTTCGGTTGTTTGATGATTTTGAAAGTAGGATTTATATAAGTTAGTTGGTATACTTGTTCTAATAAATATATTCCAGGGGTACATACTTTTTTCAAGTAGATCTCTTTGTAATTTTATTTGAATAAGAATTCACTTGCTATTCTGTTAATGAAATATAAAGTCAAAATAGATTCATGTATTCGTTATTGTATCGTATTTTGTTCAGGTAGGTATATCATGCAGCCATATTGCCACACAGTACACCACGAGCTTCCAAAATTGAGTTGTGTGTTCGATTATTTGAGGGATCATAATAAATTTTGGTGTGCACGTCATTATAATTTTTTCAAGAAAATGAAATAAATGGTGCACAGGAAAAGGTAGGGTTAGGGATAGTAACAGATGAGAAGGATTCGCCGCAAGATGGCAGCAGTCACAAATATTGATTTTTGTTTCAGAGGCCGGACTGGCGACGGCGGTCAGCGAACCGTTGATTGGACAATAGTCGCAATACCCCGGCGGTAAATGCGAACGCCACATCGCGTATAAAAAGGCAGAAAAAAGCGCTGAGGAGTCATTACACGAATGCACACTGCTCCGGTCTGATCTTCAACTCGCTATCGGTTCATCTCATCAGTAAAACATCATGTCTGGAAGAGGAAAGAGTGGAAAGGCCCGAACCAAGGCAAAGACTCGCTCATCCCGTGCTGGTCTTCAGTTCCCAGTGGGACGTGTTCACCGATTTCTTCGAAAGGGCAGCTATGCACAGAGGGTAGGCGCTGGAGCACCCGTCTACATGGCTGCAGTACTGGAGTACCTGACTGCCGAAATCTTGGAACTCGCCGGTAATGCTGCTCGTGACAACAAGAAGTCTAGGATCATCCCTCGTCACCTTCAGCTCGCCGTACGCAACGACGAGGAACTGAACAAACTCTTGGGTGGTGTGACAATCGCACAAGGTGGCGTACTGCCAAACATCCAAGCCGTGTTGCTTCCAAAGAAAACCGCTAAATCAAGCTAGTTTGCCTCGGCGAACCCCCATTTCAACGGCCCTTATCAGGGCCACCAAATATTCACGAAAGAATTGTTTTGTTTTCATTGGTATCCATCCCTCTTTCTCTCTCACTAACTCTATACAGATAAGGTACATGATGTGACTGATAAGAAAGATGAATTATGTCCAGTCATTTTAAGGATTTCAAATGAATACTGACAAATAATTTAGAAGATAAATGATGTCAAATAACTAAATAGAGTTCAGGGAGGCTCAACATGTTAATTTGAATAGAATTCCTAACAATTTAGTAACATGAAATTTCAAATAACGGGGGTGCGCTGGAAGGAATAATATGCATAGACGTAGAAGAAGAAGAAGAAGTAGTAGTAGTAGTAGTAGTAGTAGTAAGTAAGAGTAGTAGTAGTAGTAGTAAGAGTAGTAGTAGTAATAGTAGTAAGAGTAGTAGTAGTAGTAGTAGTAGTAAGAGTAGTAGTAGTAATAGTAGTAGTAGTAGTAGTAGTAGTAGCAATAGTAGTAGTAAGAGAGTAGTAATAGTAGTAGTAGTAGCATTTGTAGTAGTAGTAGTAGTAGTAGTAGTAGTGGTATATCAAACTCAGGAAGTCCTAAACTATCGTCATAACGAGTGCCAAAGTTTCTTCAATCATTCAGATTACAGTAAATGTCACACATTCTTGATGTCGACCAACGCCCCCTTGTGGCGAGTTTTTCCTAGTCTCGGTGTTCTGGCATTAAAATCAGTAGCTGTATTTACTACGCCATGATGGTAATACCGAACAAAGATTTTTTAAATGTTTTATCAATGATAGCATGCGGACGAATATAAAAGGACATGTGCATGTTTATGGGCGAAAAATCTGTAAAAAATAATAATAATATAGAAATATCGTTACAAATTGCCTTCGAAAAGGAAAATAACGGGAGGGGTATTTGGTAATAATAAGTAGAAGAAGAATAATAGGAAGAGGAAGAACAGGGAAAAGGGAAGAGGAAGAAGAATCTACTCATGTTAGCAGAAGCCCTAGTAAAATGGGCAACACAGTAGTGGGGCGGGCAGGCTGGGGAGGTTTCCTACCACGTACGCAACCATGACGTATAATGATCATTTCGCGGTGAGGCGGGCACTTGTTTTGTTCACGCCGCAACTGTACAGACGTATACCAAAATGGCTGAGAAGGACACCAAGAATGCTCCTAAGAAGAAACCAGCGACCCATCCGCCTGCTGCTGAGATGGTCATGACAGCAATCACCGAACTGAAGGAGCGGAATGGATCTTCGCTGCAGGCAATCAAGAAGTACATCGAGCAGAACTTCGATGTCCAGATGGACCGACAGCTCATATTCATCAAGAGGGCTCTGAAGGCTGGTGTGGTGAAGGGCAAACTTACGCAGACGAAGGGTAAAGGTGCTTCGGGGTCATTCAAGTTGAATGTGCAAGCAGCCAAGGCACAGGCAGTGGAGAAGGCCAAGAAGGAAAAGGAGAAGGTCAAGAAGGAGAAAGAGAAGGAGAAGGCCAAGGCGAAAGCTGCAGCCCAGAAGGAGAAAAGGCAGAAGGCAGCCGCCGCTAAGAAGGCAAAGGCAGCACCAAAGAAAGTGAAGAAGCCAGTAAAGAAGACTACTGAGAAGAAAGAGAAGAAAAAGACACCAAAGAAGAAAGTCCCTGCCAAGAAATCGACACCCAAGAAGGCGACCAAGAAGGCGGTAGCCAAGAAGCCAAAGGCTTCGAACCCCAAGAAACCCGCGGCAAAGAAGGTGACAAAGAAATCCAAGTGATTTCTGGATAGCCACTTTCCAGTGCCAACCAAACGGCTCTTTTCAGAGCCACCACATTTCCATGAAAGAATACTTGTCTCAATGAAATAATAATAACAGTAATAATAACAACAAAAATAATAATGATAATAAACATTATTTATAGTATGAACCATTCTGTGACCACCCGCACTGGTATAAGTCGGATTCTAATGCAAAAAAATTAAAGAATGAAGATTATATATTTATTAAATGGCAAGGTAATTGGACACTATTATCATATTATAAGAAGGAGGAACAAGGGGGCGGGATGTGAATGACGTATAATGTATAAAAATGTATATGAAACTAATTATATATGAAGTTAACATATATCGTGGAAAAAAAATAACACGAAGAGAAAGGAAGAAAACGTAAGAAATAAATAATGCAAAGAAAATGAACTGGAGAGGGAGATGGGTATTATTGGTGAAATTTAAGATGTTGCCTTATATTTGAGTACTATTGACAATATCTTCCGAAAATTATGCATTTTGTTTTTTTCCTAAGGGTCATTATTCCGTGCGTTTTCAGGGCGGGGGGGGGGGGGGGGGGACTCTTTCAGAAATCATATCGGCATCGGCACAAGGGGGCGCTCTGACGTGAGTGCCATTCGCCGCCGGGTCGGCGCGGTGACGAGTTTCGTCACCCACGTCCGCAATCTGACCACAATAGCCGCTGTTCTCGCAAATTACCTCATTCGCTCAGCGTAACATCCAGTCTTCAGTATCGTACACAACTAGCTCTCATAAATCAAGATGTCAGGTCGCGGAAAAGGAGGAAAGGGTCTTGGAAAGGGTGGTGCCAAGCGTCATCGCAAGGTTCTACGAGACAACATCCAAGGTATCACGAAGCCTGCTATCCGCCGTCTAGCAAGAAGAGGTGGAGTCAAAAGAATCTCTGGTCTCATCTACGAAGAGACACGCGGTGTACTGAAAGTCTTCTTGGAGAATGTCATCCGTGATGCCGTCACCTACTGTGAGCACGCCAAGCGGAAGACTGTCACAGCCATGGACGTGGTCTATGCACTGAAAAGGCAGGGCCGCACCCTGTACGGTTTTGGCGGCTAGTCTAAACCTACGGTTATGGCTAGAAATAACGGCTCTTTTCAGAGCCACCACATGATCAAGAAAGAATGTTGTTGATTTAAAGTAGATGAATGATTAGATAATCAGTACTATAACAATATAAATCAATCTAGGAATTACTATAAATCTAATCTTTCATACTTACATTATCATCATATAGTATCAAATTACCATTGCCTTATATACAGAGTGAGAATGACATGTGAGTACCCAAAGAGGTGCTATTACATAGCAACAAGGTGCCAAAAAATGCCGGTTTTATTTTTCGTGACCAATAAAGAAAAAATATTAATCATGTATCGCTGTGCTCTAACATTGGTAGACTACGTTTTGATCATAAGCTAGGAATAACACGGCAGCAATACCAATATGTATGTATCACGTGCGTCCAAAGGAAATAAACGACAATGATATAGATATAAATCATTACTTCTTATGCAAAGTCTTAATTTCTTTCAATCGATCGAACGGCTGTAGATATACTTGGGATGGGGTGAGGTAGGAAGAGAAATGGGGGGGGGAAGAATGAGTAGCATAAAAAAAGAAAGAATTGAAGAAAAAAAAAGAGATAAAAGACGGCCTCCGCCCCTGATTATCCAGGTCGCTCTTTAGTCAGATTTTGCTACCTGAAAAAACCCGGCTAAACTCCTTATTGTAATTTCAGTAAAAACAGATAATAAAGTGTGTTTCCCCCAATATCATTAAAAGCATGAAATTTTCACGAAGGGTTTGGACTGTAATAGAGAAATGAATTGATATTTATCGAGGTGCATTTAAAAATACATGAATTTCTATTTTGACTGGTTCACATGAAGGCATTTTCCTATGTCCTGATGAAAAAAAAATTCATGAGTAAAACTGAAGAAAATATAACAATATTCAATTTTCATTACCCTCACTTAAAAACGAGGTTTTATTTTTTGAAAATTCACCAGGAAAGGGGGATTATTTTCATTCGACCTGATAATAATATTATTGTACAAGCTGTAACGACATATCGCCATTTTTCGTCAGTACTACATCACATCAGGTCGTCACTTTCCTACGTGGATATTAATTTAAAAGCATACTTAGCTCAGCATGTATCTATTATGAAATCGTGCTTAACAACAAACTGGGATGTTGTCCTGAAGAATATCTCGTTGAAAATACTATTATTAATTTTCAAAAGAGTTTTCACTGATCCCAAAAATAATAAGTTTGCCGGTCATACAAAAATAATAAGATAAAATCACCACACTCATTGCATAATAACACTTTGTCGCCATCTCTCGACCAGGGGCAGTACAGGCGCCCATTGGCCAATGAAAGACCGGGGCTCATTTGCATACGGACCGCGCCGCACCGGACCCGGACGCGGTGTATAAATAGGGCGATTGGGACGGGCCAATCGCATTAGCAATCGAATATCTAATCGGTGCACACGCTTCGTTACATTCTTCACATACCAGCTTACATTCATCATGGCTCCAACAGGTCAAGTTGCCAAGAAAGGTTCCAAGAAAGCAGTCAAGGCCCCCCGGCCCAGCGGTGGCAAGAAGAGGCACAGGAAAAGGAAGGAGAGCTACGGAATCTACATCTACAAAGTCCTTAAGCAGGTTCACCCTGATACCGGAATTTCTAGCCGGGCCATGACGATCATGAACAGCTTCGTCAACGACATCTTCGAGCGGATTGCCGGCGAATCTTCTCGGCTGGCCCAATACAACAAGAAATCTACCATCAGCAGTCGTGAGATACAGACCGCCGTGCGCCTTCTTCTTCCAGGGGAGCTTGCTAAGCACGCCGTGAGTGAGGGCACCAAAGCGGTGACGAAGTATACCACATCTAAATAGAGGGAGTTCTACTCTTCATGTACAAACAACGGCCCTTTTCAGGGCCACGCAAATATTCAAGAAAGAATGCATTATGTAGTATGAAGGAATAAATAAGCATATGAATGAACGGTCGAATAAATTAAACGAATGAAATTGTAAGTAATAATAATAGAGTAAAATGTAAGAAAATATGACAGATGAAAATGAATCTGTTGTGAAAATCAAGTTCGTGTGTACTGGGAAAGGTGCCGATGATAAGGAATGATCATGAATGATTATGCGTTTGAGAATGCATGCATGCATGCTATAGCATGCTATAAATGAATACTGAAAAATGAATACTGAATGGGGGGGGGGGGTATAAAGACGGAGATACGGGATGCAAAGCAAATCCTAATTAGCATTTAATTTGCGTATGTTATTGACAAGACCGGGGTCTTGATTTTTCATTGACTCATGATGTCCCCGTTCCCTAGTTTCTTACATGTTGTTACCTTCTCAAAAAAAAAAAACATCCAGAATCGGTCGCCCCGTGAATTTAGTTTACTATTACCGTAGTGAAATTCGTCACCCCTTTGGTGCCTTTACTCACGCAGTGCCGTTGTGCACAGCGCCACCACCATACCACGCTTCGCGCGTTATGACAATAGAGCAACACAACTGACCAATCACGAGAGCTCTGCGGACGGTGCCGTTGGGTTTGGGATCTCTCGGAGCTCTTATAAATAGCGGTCATATTTTCAGCGGCAGTCACTCATCTCGTCTTCTACGTTCGATTCGCAGACTTACCATCAGACAAGTAACCAACCATGGCACGCACCAAGCAGACGGCTCGCAAATCTACCGGAGGGAAGGCTCCCAGAAAGCAGTTGGCAACCAAGGCGGCCAGGAAGAGTGCCCCAGCCACCGGGGGAGTTAAAAAGCCACATAGGTACAGGCCTGGAACTGTCGCCCTGAGAGAGATTCGCCGCTACCAGAAGAGCACCGAGCTTCTGATCCGAAAACTCCCATTCCAGCGTCTAGTGAGGGAGATTGCCCAGGACTTCAAAACAGAGCTCCGCTTCCAGAGTTCCGCCGTGATGGCCCTTCAAGAAGCTAGCGAAGCCTATCTGGTCGGGCTATTTGAAGACACCAACCTGTGCGCCATCCATGCTAAGAGGGTTACCATCATGCCGAAAGATATCCAGCTGGCCCGTCGAATCCGTGGAGAACGCGCCTAGAGCGCCAATGCACTACAGCCTGTAGGGCATATAACCAAACGGCTCTTTTCAGAGCCACCATAACATCACGAAAGAATCACTGATATTATATGCAGTATATATATGAATAATTGGTAAAAATAATGAATCCCTGGGGTAATTGAAATATTAAATAGATATAATGTACATCATACATATAACTTTGATCAAAATAGTGGTTGTGAGGGGGGGGGTAATTACCTGTAGTCGCATGAAGAGTGAGTGCGTATGTCACATGCCACTGTCACTGCTTGTCCTTATCTTGTACCATGACATCCTCCTCCCTCTTTCCTATTGAAATACAAAAAAATATATAGGAAATAAATAAATTACTGATAAAATCACCATAACAGTATATACACGCAGTCTTTATCATTTTTATTATTTTTAATATATAAAACAAACGTGGAATCACAAGCCTTCGCTTTCGGTTGTTTGATGATTTTGAAAGTAGGATTTATATAAGTTAGTTGGTATACTTGTTCTAATAAATATATTCCAGGGGTACATACTTTTTTCAAGTAGATCTCTTTGTAATTTTATTTGAATAAGAATTCACTTGCTATTCTGTTAATGAAATATAAAGTCAAAATAGATTCATGTATTCGTTATTGTATCGTATTTTGTTCAGGTAGGTATATCATGCAGCCATATTGCCACACAGTACACCACGAGCTTCCAAAATTGAGTTGTGTGTTCGATTATTTGAGGGATCATAATAAATTTTGGTGTGCACGTCATTATAATTTTTTCAAGAAAATGAAATAAATGGTGCACAGGAAAAGGTAGGGTTAGGGATAGTAACAGATGAGAAGGATTCGCCGCAAGATGGCAGCAGTCACAAATATTGATTTTTGTTTCAGAGGCCGGACTGGCGACGGCGGTCAGCGAACCGTTGATTGGACAATAGTCGCAATACCCCGGCGGTAAATGCGAACGCCACATCGCGTATAAAAAGGCAGAAAAAAGCGCTGAGGAGTCATTACACGAATGCACACTGCTCCGGTCTGATCTTCAACTCGCTATCGGTTCATCTCATCAGTAAAACATCATGTCTGGAAGAGGAAAGAGTGGAAAGGCCCGAACCAAGGCAAAGACTCGCTCATCCCGTGCTGGTCTTCAGTTCCCAGTGGGACGTGTTCACCGATTTCTTCGAAAGGGCAGCTATGCACAGAGGGTAGGCGCTGGAGCACCCGTCTACATGGCTGCAGTACTGGAGTACCTGACTGCCGAAATCTTGGAACTCGCCGGTAATGCTGCTCGTGACAACAAGAAGTCTAGGATCATCCCTCGTCACCTTCAGCTCGCCGTACGCAACGACGAGGAACTGAACAAACTCTTGGGTGGTGTGACAATCGCACAAGGTGGCGTACTGCCAAACATCCAAGCCGTGTTGCTTCCAAAGAAAACCGCTAAATCAAGCTAGTTTGCCTCGGCGAACCCCCATTTCAACGGCCCTTATCAGGGCCACCAAATATTCACGAAAGAATTGTTTTGTTTTCATTGGTATCCATCCCTCTTTCTCTCTCACTAACTCTATACAGATAAGGTACATGATGTGACTGATAAGAAAGATGAATTATGTCCAGTCATTTTAAGGATTTCAAATGAATACTGACAAATAATTTAGAAGATAAATGATGTCAAATAACTAAATAGAGTTCAGGGAGGCTCAACATGTTAATTTGAATAGAATTCCTAACAATTTAGTAACATGAAATTTCAAATAACGGGGGTGCGCTGGAAGGAATAATATGCATAGACGTAGAAGAAGAAGAAGAAGTAGTAGTAGTAGTAGTAGTAGTAGTAAGAGTAGTAGTAGTAGTAGTAAGAGTAGTAGTAGTAATAGTAGTAAGAGTAGTAGTAGTAGTAGTAGTAGTAAGAGTAGTAGTAGTAATAGTAGTAGTAGTAGTAGTAGTAGTAGCAATAGTAGTAGTAAGAGTAGTAATAGTAGTAGTAGTAGCATTTGTAGTAGTAGTAGTAGTAGTAGTAGTAGTGGTATATCAAACTCAGGAAGTCCTAAACTATCGTCATAACGAGTGCCAAAGTTTCTTCAATCATTCAGATTACAGTAAATGTCACACATTCTTGATGTCGACCAACGCCCCCTTGTGGCGAGTTTTTCCTAGTCTCGGTGTTCTGGCATTAAAATCAGTAGCTGTATTTACTACGCCATGATGGTAATACCGAACAAAGATTTTTTAAATGTTTTATCAATGATAGCATGCGGACGAATATAAAAGGACATGTGCATGTTTATGGGCGAAAAATCTGTAAAAAATAATAATAATATAGAAATATCGTTACAAATTGCCTTCGAAAAGGAAAATAACGGGAGGGGTATTTGGTAATAATAAGTAGAAGAAGAATAATAGGAAGAGGAAGAACAGGGAAAAGGGAAGAGGAAGAAGAATCTACTCATGTTAGCAGAAGCCCTAGTAAAATGGGCAACACAGTAGTGGGGCGGGCAGGCTGGGGAGGTTTCCTACCACGTACGCAACCATGACGTATAATGATCATTTCGCGGTGAGGCGGGCACTTGTTTTGTTCACGCCGCAACTGTACAGACGTATACCAAAATGGCTGAGAAGGACACCAAGAATGCTCCTAAGAAGAAACCAGCGACCCATCCGCCTGCTGCTGAGATGGTCATGACAGCAATCACCGAACTGAAGGAGCGGAATGGATCTTCGCTGCAGGCAATCAAGAAGTACATCGAGCAGAACTTCGATGTCCAGATGGACCGACAGCTCATATTCATCAAGAGGGCTCTGAAGGCTGGTGTGGTGAAGGGCAAACTTACGCAGACGAAGGGTAAAGGTGCTTCGGGGTCATTCAAGTTGAATGTGCAAGCAGCCAAGGCACAGGCAGTGGAGAAGGCCAAGAAGGAAAAGGAGAAGGTCAAGAAGGAGAAAGAGAAGGAGAAGGCCAAGGCGAAAGCTGCAGCCCAGAAGGAGAAAAGGCAGAAGGCAGCCGCCGCTAAGAAGGCAAAGGCAGCACCAAAGAAAGTGAAGAAGCCAGTAAAGAAGACTACTGAGAAGAAAGAGAAGAAAAAGACACCAAAGAAGAAAGTCCCTGCCAAGAAATCGACACCCAAGAAGGCGACCAAGAAGGCGGTAGCCAAGAAGCCAAAGGCTTCGAACCCCAAGAAACCCGCGGCAAAGAAGGTGACAAAGAAATCCAAGTGATTTCTGGATAGCCACTTTCCAGTGCCAACCAAACGGCTCTTTTCAGAGCCACCACATTTCCATGAAAGAATACTTGTCTCAATGAAATAATAATAACAGTAATAATAACAACAAAAATAATAATGATAATAAACATTATTTATAGTATGAACCATTCTGTGACCACCCGCACTGGTATAAGTCGGATTCTAATGCAAAAAAATTAAAGAATGAAGATTATATATTTATTAAATGGCAAGGTAATTGGACACTATTATCATATTATAAGAAGGAGGAACAAGGGGGCGGGATGTGAATGACGTATAATGTATAAAAATGTATATGAAACTAATTATATATGAAGTTAACATATATCGTGGAAAAAAAATAACACGAAGAGAAAGGAAGAAAACGTAAGAAATAAATAATGCAAAGAAAATGAACTGGAGAGGGAGATGGGTATTATTGGTGAAATTTAAGATGTTGCCTTATATTTGAGTACTATTGACAATATCTTCCGAAAATTATGCATTTTGTTTTTTTCCTAAGGGTCATTATTCCGTGCGTTTTCAGGGCGGGGGGGGGGGGGGGGGACTCTTTCAGAAATCATATCGGCATCGGCACAAGGGGGCGCTCTGACGTGAGTGCCATTCGCCGCCGGGTCGGCGCGGTGACGAGTTTCGTCACCCACGTCCGCAATCTGACCACAATAGCCGCTGTTCTCGCAAATTACCTCATTCGCTCAGCGTAACATCCAGTCTTCAGTATCGTACACAACTAGCTCTCATAAATCAAGATGTCAGGTCGCGGAAAAGGAGGAAAGGGTCTTGGAAAGGGTGGTGCCAAGCGTCATCGCAAGGTTCTACGAGACAACATCCAAGGTATCACGAAGCCTGCTATCCGCCGTCTAGCAAGAAGAGGTGGAGTCAAAAGAATCTCTGGTCTCATCTACGAAGAGACACGCGGTGTACTGAAAGTCTTCTTGGAGAATGTCATCCGTGATGCCGTCACCTACTGTGAGCACGCCAAGCGGAAGACTGTCACAGCCATGGACGTGGTCTATGCACTGAAAAGGCAGGGCCGCACCCTGTACGGTTTTGGCGGCTAGTCTAAACCTACGGTTATGGCTAGAAATAACGGCTCTTTTCAGAGCCACCACATGATCAAGAAAGAATGTTGTTGATTTAAAGTAGATGAATGATTAGATAATCAGTACTATAACAATATAAATCAATCTAGGAATTACTATAAATCTAATCTTTCATACTTACATTATCATCATATAGTATCAAATTACCATTGCCTTATATACAGAGTGAGAATGACATGTGAGTACCCAAAGAGGTGCTATTACATAGCAACAAGGTGCCAAAAAATGCCGGTTTTATTTTTCGTGACCAATAAAGAAAAAATATTAATCATGTATCGCTGTGCTCTAACATTGGTAGACTACGTTTTGATCATAAGCTAGGAATAACACGGCAGCAATACCAATATGTATGTATCACGTGCGTCCAAAGGAAATAAACGACAATGATATAGATATAAATCATTACTTCTTATGCAAAGTCTTAATTTCTTTCAATCGATCGAACGGCTGTAGATATACTTGGGATGGGGTGAGGTAGGAAGAGAAATGGGGGGGGGAAGAATGAGTAGCATAAAAAAAGAAAGAATTGAAGAAAAAAAAAGAGATAAAAGACGGCCTCCGCCCCTGATTATCCAGGTCGCTCTTTAGTCAGATTTTGCTACCTGAAAAAACCCGGCTAAACTCCTTATTGTAATTTCAGTAAAAACAGATAATAAAGTGTGTTTCCCCCAATATCATTAAAAGCATGAAATTTTCACGAAGGGTTTGGACTGTAATAGAGAAATGAATTGATATTTATCGAGGTGCATTTAAAAATACATGAATTTCTATTTTGACTGGTTCACATGAAGGCATTTTCCTATGTCCTGATGAAAAAAAAATTCATGAGTAAAACTGAAGAAAATATAACAATATTCAATTTTCATTACCCTCACTTAAAAACGAGGTTTTATTTTTTGAAAATTCACCAGGAAAGGGGGATTATTTTCATTCGACCTGATAATAATATTATTGTACAAGCTGTAACGACATATCGCCATTTTTCGTCAGTACTACATCACATCAGGTCGTCACTTTCCTACGTGGATATTAATTTAAAAGCATACTTAGCTCAGCATGTATCTATTATGAAATCGTGCTTAACAACAAACTGGGATGTTGTCCTGAAGAATATCTCGTTGAAAATACTATTATTAATTTTCAAAAGAGTTTTCACTGATCCCAAAAATAATAAGTTTGCCGGTCATACAAAAATAATAAGATAAAATCACCACACTCATTGCATAATAACACTTTGTCGCCATCTCTCGACCAGGGGCAGTACAGGCGCCCATTGGCCAATGAAAGACCGGGGCTCATTTGCATACGGACCGCGCCGCACCGGACCCGGACGCGGTGTATAAATAGGGCGATTGGGACGGGCCAATCGCATTAGCAATCGAATATCTAATCGGTGCACACGCTTCGTTACATTCTTCACATACCAGCTTACATTCATCATGGCTCCAACAGGTCAAGTTGCCAAGAAAGGTTCCAAGAAAGCAGTCAAGGCCCCCCGGCCCAGCGGTGGCAAGAAGAGGCACAGGAAAAGGAAGGAGAGCTACGGAATCTACATCTACAAAGTCCTTAAGCAGGTTCACCCTGATACCGGAATTTCTAGCCGGGCCATGACGATCATGAACAGCTTCGTCAACGACATCTTCGAGCGGATTGCCGGCGAATCTTCTCGGCTGGCCCAATACAACAAGAAATCTACCATCAGCAGTCGTGAGATACAGACCGCCGTGCGCCTTCTTCTTCCAGGGGAGCTTGCTAAGCACGCCGTGAGTGAGGGCACCAAAGCGGTGACGAAGTATACCACATCTAAATAGAGGGAGTTCTACTCTTCATGTACAAACAACGGCCCTTTTCAGGGCCACGCAAATATTCAAGAAAGAATGCATTATGTAGTATGAAGGAATAAATAAGCATATGAATGAACGGTCGAATAAATTAAACGAATGAAATTGTAAGTAATAATAATAGAGTAAAATGTAAGAAAATATGACAGATGAAAATGAATCTGTTGTGAAAATCAAGTTCGTGTGTACTGGGAAAGGTGCCGATGATAAGGAATGATCATGAATGATTATGCGTTTGAGAATGCATGCATGCATGCTATAGCAT